>NC_132891.1:34687625-34792625 GCF_030463535.1 Salminus brasiliensis | reverse complement strand
CTTATTTCACACAGTGATCTACACTCTTAATTGGTTCCATAAAGAAACAAGAGTGTGAAGAACTTCTAAAAGACCCAGTAAAATTTCGCAATTGTATCATTTGCGCAATACAAAGGTCTCATCTATTTTACAAAAATGGTTCTTTATGGAGACAAAAGGGGTTCTTCTGTGCCATGAGTGTATTACGACTATCCCTGAACCAGAGCAGAGTTTAAAGATGTAATGTGGAGAAATATTGCTGTCAGAAGACCCCTATTGTCATTGGCATGGCCACCATTACCTGGTAGGCAGCAAGGCTCAGACACGACACAAACACAGGGCACAAGTGACACACATGCCTTTATTTTAACCATACCCTCCACTACACCCAAACGCAAACCCAAACCAACAGAACAGCCCAAACGGCCCAAGCTAGTCCTTGGCAGCTCGGTGCCCTTTAACGCCGTTCACCTGGGCTAGTTAGACTGAACAGCCACAGGTGAACGGCATCAGGGAAGAAGTATCACTTCTGCCTCCACCTCCTCACGGCCACGAGAGAAATATTATTTAAAATATCCATTAATGACATTGTTCTGATCATAATTCATAAACCTGTTCACTACCTGTGGAAATGTTCATTCTGAGCAGTGTGAACTTTAACTGTGCTGTTCCACTGTTACTGACGTCTTCACTGGTAAGATCCTCAGAGGACCAACAGACCTGTTCCTGAAAAGAGGTAAAACTCTCTCAGTGAAAGTGTGTGTTATGGTGCGCAGGTGTGTGTTGGTCAGAAGATCAGTGAAGGTCACTTTCCCCCTGGCCCAGTCCAGCTGCACTCTGACCCTCTGCAGCTTCTCTTTAGGGGTGAGGTATTGACCTGACTGTCCTGGGCAGAGGGTCCAGTATTTATCACTGATTTTCCAGTAGCTCAGACTCCAAACTGAATCCCTGAAACAGTCTCCCTTTCTTGTTACAGACTCTGGGATCAAACCCAGCATCCAGTAATCACTGTCTCCAACCTGGACGTCCCAGCAGTGTGTGCCTGAGTTAAAACCTTCAGAACCCAGAACACACCCATACTTATCAAATCTCTCTGGATTATCAGGAACTGATGATCTCTGGTTTCTGTTTTCTACAGCAGTGAGATCATCAGACAGGTGGAGGTGTGGGTGTGCAGTGTTGGGGTCCAGAGTAACAGGAGCTGAGGAGAGAGAACCAAATGAAACATCATGTTTTTCTCCCATTTCTGTAACTGGTTTTCCTCTACAGACTGTTTCCTTCACTTTGAGTAAAACAGCTTTAGAGGAAGATTCCAGATCACAGATCAACTTTAATCCTGGACTAAGTCTGGAGCTCCAGTTCAGTGCAGCACTAAAAGGGATGTTCAGTAGTGAATGGTGTTTTACAGTCCAGTGGCAGATCTGACCTGGACATGGTTGAACATTTTCAGACCTGCTGACTCTGAAACTGACTCCTGAATTAGATCCTGCAGATCAATGTAGAGAACATGGAGACCCAGAACATCTGCAAGAAGCAGTCCAGAAGCAGACTGAGTCTGAGAGATCAACCCTGAGAGGAACACGACTTACTGTACTGCACAATCTCCTGCATCTTCTCCCACACTCTGAACTTCAGGTTGGAAAGGTGTTTGGCTACATTGATCAGAGCTCCTGATGTCTTCTCTGGAAGCTTTGGTGAGCGCTGAACTCTGAAAGTAGAAGATTTCACTGTATAAAGTTCACAGCCTGTCATTTATTGACCTAATCATCAATATTTGATTCCATTTATTGCCTCCAATCAATAATTCTGTTGTTTCTGTCAAATCAATATTTCTGCTGCTGTTCTCCTTCCTCCAACATTAACCCACAATCCTTCTTCACCTTCATTCCATTGCAATACACTCATATTTACAATCAGTCCAATAGACTGTGGATTTAAATGGAGTCAGTATTTGAACAGTAGATAAAATGGGTGATCTGACACTGACTTACTGTTTCTCTGTAGACTTGAAGTTCTGAGAGGAGAAAGAAAGAGAACAGCTTTAAAAATGAAGAGTCTTTTCAGGTGGATTTCAGATGAAATTGAGGAAGAAATTCATGTCTAAAGTCCCGAACCACACTGATCAAACACACACCAGTATGAGAGAGAGAGAGAGAGAGAGAGAGAGAGAGGGAGATATGGTAAAGAGACTCTTACTTGTAAGAACTGAACGTCCTCAGCTTCCATCTCCTTCTCTATGTTTCTGATTGTGTCTGAAAGAGATGATATTTCTCCATTCATCTCATCAATCTTCCTCCTCATCATCTGACTCTTCTGCTCCTCTTCCTCCTTCAGTGCAGCTATCCTTGCTGCTTCTTCATCTCTCAGAAACTGGTGAAGCTTCTCAAACTCCTCCTTTATCTGCCTCTCTGTGTGCTGGGCCTGCGTCTGGAATGAGAGACCATTAGGAAACACCACCTCTAACAGATGTTCTACAAGCTTTTACCTCCTACAGGATAAGTGGACACTCCTCACAAACATGACCAGATGATGGATCACCTGAATGTGGGCTGCTGTTCGGTCATAGTCTTCTTTAGCTTCCTCTAAGACCTTCAGGTTCTTCTGTAGAGGCTCCAAAGCAGTCTGGAGTTTAGTCTGTAAAAACAAACCCAACAGATCAGCTGAGTGAATTCTGCTCTTTACAGTGTCCACTTACTTTAGATATTTCATTTGCCACCAGTCTCACATATAGTGGAGAGTCTATGGGTGGAGCCTAAGATTTCACTAGCCCAACTGTAAAGTGATTGGCCATCCCGGGTCCCTTCTATTAAAAATGAAGGTGGAGCTGATTGGTTATTGATTGTTAATTGATTGGTTATTAGGTTGTCAGTCCTGGTTTGGGTGAAGTCTGGAACTCACTGCAACCAGACTATCAGTGCTATGATTAAACCCTCTGAGTGAAAGTGTAGTTGTGTTATTAAACTGAACTCTTCTCTAAAGCACAGTTATCCAGTGTTCTTCTCAGTATGGAGGAGCTCTTTTATCATCTTATGGGTTTGAGTTTGTTGGATGAGAGAACAGTAGTGTAGTAGTGTAGTTTCAGAACCCATGTTCCTAAATCACTTTACAGCCAGTGTGAAAAGCTCTATCCAGTATAAACCTGAATTAAATATAATATCTACAGACTGATAATTCACTCATGCTGTTTGCTGTTGCTCTGAAACCACTCCCACTGACAGACTTCACCTTCAACACACAGAACAGGTTGATCTGCTTCTGAACTGAGAAAAACTTTCTAGAGTTTAGAAATGGAAGCACTAGAAGAAATCTCCTACCTTAAGGTCAGCCACAGCTTCATCTACTGGACAGCAGTCGTGAGTTTTGTGTTTTTTTGAGGCCTGACACACCACACACACCGGCTGCTGATCGACCAAACAGAAGAGCTTGAGTTTCTCATTGTGCAGACTGCAGACCACCTCAGACCCTGCTGAAGATCTCTGA
Organism: Salminus brasiliensis; assembly: GCF_030463535.1. Classification (NCBI taxonomy): domain Eukaryota; kingdom Metazoa; phylum Chordata; class Actinopteri; order Characiformes; family Bryconidae; genus Salminus; species Salminus brasiliensis. Next base: position 34,789,166 of record NC_132891.1, on the reverse strand, counting down.
CTCCTGCTCTCTAGAAAAGCCTCACAGATGTTTTTCAGTACCAGGTTAGAGAGAGGTTTGTCTTTAGAGGATCTTCTCCTACAAAGTGGACATTCTGGAGACCCCTTAGTCTCCCAGAACGTCTGCAGACAGGTTCTACACACACTGTGGCTACAGGACAGAACAACAGGATCCCTGAAGATCCCATAGCACACAGGACAGGAAAGCTCTTCTTCTGAAAGAGGGGTTCTAGCAGCCATTTCCTCCAACTGCTGCTGTGCTGCTTCTCTGTAATGGCTCCTTCAGTCCAAACTTCACTTTCACTTTCAGGACGTCTGTGATGATCAGAGCAGCATGGTGGAGAATCAGCCACTGTAGACCTTTATCCCACTGAGTGAGTTTCAGCTCCTTCCAGAAATCACACCTCAAGATCCAGACCCATCCAGTCAGTGTTGAACAGCTTCTCGTTGGAGTCTCTGAGTGGAGTGAATGCAGAGTGAAGAAAGATCAGAGGGACATTATGAGATTCACTTCCTCCAACAGGTGGAGGGAGTGTAGAGGTGGAGGGGCTTTGAGAAAGGAAGTGTCAGTCAGATGCTCTATTGTGTCTGTGTGCTTTCTCCACTAGGTGGCATCAGTTCATTACCAACCTCAGATAAGTGGAGATGATCAGTTTCTCTAAAGTCCAGATCTTCCAGATTAACTCCAGAAATTAAGTGAAAGTAAAGAAATCATCAAAGTGATTTGAAAGAGTCATTGGTGTGAACACGAATCAGAACTGTTGATTCATCAGATCATTGATAGAACACACACTCTTAGCCTCACCTGAATGACAGATGACTAACACAGTCAGATTAGTGTTATAGTTTCAGGTTATTACATCATTCTTATTAAATACTTTATTAAACCTGTCTGTTTCATGTACCTTTCATTAAACTGTGGCTTTAGATCATTTAAACACACTTAGATTAACAAATGTAATTTACTGTGTTTCTACACTGAGATTAACTTTTCGTGTTAATATTAACCCCTTCAACAGCCTGTGGACCGACATTTACCCAAAAGTGTTATTGGAAACTTCTATTTGCAGAGAATAGCCCCACCAGTTTGTACAGAAGTCCCTGAACTTACTGAGTAATACACCTTAGTGTGTAATAAACCTTGCTGCGTTAAGGGTTAAACGTTTTGCTGATAAATTTGTAGTATATGAAAATACATACAGTGTTTTATTAAAAGATTATCGGTTTATTCCATTAGGAGTCTTATAACAGTGTTTATTACAACATTATGTGCAGTTCCTACATAAGGAGTTACTGCAGGGGCAAGTTGGGAGGAGCTGTGATGAAATCAGGTAATTAATAAACAGTTACAGGTGTTTATCATGACTTATATTTATCTGCACAGTTTGTGATAAAATTCAGTTTCTATCTGACAGTAATTAAATCACCTCTGAACCAAACCAGAGATTAAAGATCTGATGAGGAGAAAAATGCAGAATGAAAGAGAAATCAAATCCAGTCTGAAAATGAGTGAAATCTCACTCCACTAATGTTTCTAATGATGGAATGATATCAGGAGTCACTCTATGACTCTTAAAATCATCATTTTATTTACACACACATGTTAGGATGTAATGGTACTGATACATTAGTTAAAGTATCCATTAATGACATTGTTCTGATCATAATTGATAAACCTGTTCACTACCTGTAGAAATGTTCATTCTGAGCAGTGTTAACTTTAACTGTGCTGTTCCACTGTTACTGACGCCTTCACTGGTAAGATCCTCAGAGAACCAACAGACCCAGTACAGAAAAGAGGTAAAACTCTCTCAGAGAAAGTGTGTGTTATAGTGCGCAGGTGTGTGTTGGTTAAAAGATTAGTGAAGGTCACTTTCCCCCTGGCCCAGTCCAGCTGCACTCTGACCCTCTGCAGCTTCTCTTTAGGGGTGAGGGAGAGATCTGACTGTCCTGGGCAGTGTGTCCAGTATTTATCTCTGCTTTTATTGTAGCCGAGACTCAACACTGAATCAATGAAAGGGTCTCCCTTTCTTGTTACACACTCTGGGATCAAACCCAGCGTCCAGCTTCCACGTTCTCCAATCTGCACGTCCCAGCAGTGTGTCCCTGAGTTAAAACCTTCAGAACCCAGAACACACCCATACTTATCAAATCTCTCTGGATTTTCAGGAACTGATGATCTCTGGTTTCTGTTTTCTACAGCAGTGAGATCATCAGACAGGTGGAGGTCTGGGTGTGCAGTGTTGGGGTCCAGAGTAACAGGAGCTGAGGAGAGAGAACCAAATGAAACATCATGTTTTTCTCCCATTTCTGTAACTGGTTTTCCTCTACAGACTGTTTCCTTCACTTTGAGTAAAACAGCTTTAGAGGAAGATTCCAGATCACAGATCATCTTTAATCCTGGACTAAGTCTGGAGCTCCAGTTCAGTGCAGCACTAAAAGGGATGTTCAGTAGTGAATGGTGTTTTACAGTCCAGTGGCAGATCTGATCTGGACATGGTTGAACATTTTCAGACCTGCTGACTCTGAAACTGACTCCTGAATTAGATCCTGCAGATCAATGTAGAGAACATGGAGACCCAGAACATCTGCAAGAAGCAGTCCAGAAGCAGACTGAGTCTGAGAGATCAACCCTGAGAGGAACACGACTTACTGTACTGCACAATCTCCTGCATCTTCTCCCACACTCTGAACTTCAGGTTGGAAAGGTGTTTGGCTACATTGATCAGAGCTCCTGATGTCTTCTCTGGATGCTTTGGTGAGCACTGAACCCTGAAAGTAGAAGATTTCACTGTATAAAGTTCACAGCCTGTCATTTATTGACCTAATCATCAATATTTGATTCCATTTATTGCCTCCAATCAATAATTCTGTTGTTTCTGTCAAATCAATATTTCTGCTGTTCTCCTTCCTCCAACATTAACCCACAATCCTTCTTCACCTTCATTCCATTACAATACACTCATATTTACAATCAGTCCAATAGACTGTGGATTTAAATGGAGTCAGTATTTGAACAGTAAATAAAATGGGTGATCTGACACTGACTTACTGTTTCTCTGTAGACTTGAAGTTCTGAGAGGAGAAAGAAAGAGAACAGCTTTAAAAATGAAGAGTCTTTTCAGGTGGATTTCAGATGAAATTGAGGAAGAAATTCATGTCTAAAGTCCCGAACCACACTGATCAAACACACACCAGTATGAGAGAGAGAGAGAGAGAGAGAGAGAGAGAGAGATGGTAAAGAGACTCTTACTTGTAAGAACTGAACTTCCTCAGCTTCCATCTCCTTCTCTATGTTTCTGATTGTGTCTGAAAGAGATGATATTTCTCCATTCATCTCCTCAATCTTCCTCCTCATCATCTGACTCTTCTGCTCCTCTTCCTCCTTCAGTGCAGCTATCCTTGCTGCTTCTTCATCTCTCAGAAACTGGTGAAGCTTCTCAAACTCCTCCTTTATCTGCCTCTCTGTGTGCTGGGCCTGCGTCTGGAATGAGAGACCATTAGGAAACACCACCTCTAACAGATGTTCTACAAGCTTTTACCTCCTACAGGATAAGTGGACACTCATCACAAACATGACCAGATGATGGATCACCTGAATGTGGGCTGCTGTTCGGTCATAGTCTTCTTCAGCTTCCTCTAAGACCTTCAGGTTCTTCTGTAGAGGCTCCAAAGCCGTCTGGAGTTTAGTCTGTAAAAACAAACCCAACAGATCAGCTGAGTGAATTCTGCTCTTTACAGTGTCCACTTACTTTAGATATTTCATCTGCCAGCAGTATCACATATAGTGGAGAGTCTATGGGTGGAGCCTAAGATATCACTAACCCAACTGCAAAATGATTGGCCATCCTGGGTCCCTTCTATTTAAGACGAAGGTGGAGCTGATTGGTTATTGATTGGCAATTGATTGGTTAATAGGTTATCAGTCCTAGTTTGGGTGAAGTCTGGAACTCACTGCAACCAGACTATCAGTGCTATGATTAAACCCTCTGAGTGAAAGTGTAGTTGTGTTGTTAAACTGAACTCTTCTCTAAAGCACAGTTATCCAGTGTTCTTCTCAGTATGGAGGAGCTCTTTTATCATCTTATGGGTTTGAGTTTGTTGGATGAGAGAACAGTAGTGTAGTAGTGTAGTTTCAGAACCCATGTTCCTAAATCACTTTACAGCCAGTGTGAAAAGCTCTATCCAGTATAAACCTGAATTAAATATAATATCTACAGACTGATAATTCACTCATGCTGTTTGCTGTTGCTCTGAAACCACTCCCACTGACAGACTTCACCTCCAACACACAGAACAGGTTGATCTGCTTCTGAACTGAGAAAGACTTTCTAGAGTTTAGAAATGGAAGCACTAGAAGAAATCTCCTACCTTAAGGTCAGCCACAGCTTCATCTACTGGACAGCAGTCGTGAGTTTTGTGTTTTTTTGAGGCCTGACACACCACACACACTGGCTGCTGATCGACCAAACAGAAGAGCTTGAGTTTCTCATTGTGCAGACTGCAGACCACCTCAGACCCTGCTGAAGATCTCTGACTCCTGCTCTCTAGAAGAGATTCACACACATTCCTCAATACTAAATTAGTGGGAGGCTCATCTCTTGAGGATCTTCTCTTACAAACGGGACATTCTCGAGACCCCTTAGTCTTCCAGAACGTCTGCAGACAGGTTCTACACACACTGTGGCTACAGGACAGAACAACAGGATCCCTGAAGATCTCACAGCACACAGGACAGGAAAGCTCTTCTTCTGAAAGAGGGGTTCTAGCAGCCATTTCCTCCAACTGCTGCTGCACTGCTTCTCTGTAATGGCTCCTTCAGTCCAAACTTCACTTTCACTTTAAGGACGTCTGTGATGATCAGAGCAACATGGTGGAGAATCAGCCACTGTAGACCTTTATCCCACTGAGTGAGTTTCAGCTCCTTCCAGAAATCACACCTCAAGATCCAGACCCATCCAGTCAGTGTTGAACAGCTTCTCGTTGGAGTCTCTGAGTGGAGTGAATGCAGAGTGAAGAAAGATCAGAGGGACAGTATGAGATTCACTTCCTCCAACAGGTGGAGGGAGTGTAGAGGTGGAGGGGCTTTGAGAAAGGAAGTGTCAGTCAGATGCTCTATTGTAACTGATTTCTCCACTAGGTGGCATCAGTTCATTCCCAACCTGAAACAAGGAGCTCTCAGATGAGTGGAGATGATCAGTTTTAGTAAATATGATTCAGGTCACTTCAGGAAACCAGATACTTTACAGATTAAAGTTGTAGCCATGTCAATCGGTTTGCACACTGGAGAATATGCTATGCTATATTCACAAATGCTTCTTATCCATCTCTGTATGACTTAAATATGAATCACTAAAACATTTCAGAAGAAAGTTTTGATATAGTTTGTTTTTTAAGCCAAACATGTAATAGAATGCAGTTATGAATATCTTAAGTTATTGTTGTATGTGTATGTAGTGAGGGAGTGAACACTGTCAGAGTAAAAGCCACCCTGTTATTTTACTTCAGTGTTGACTAACATACAGTGTCTTCAAATCAACAAAACTTCAGTTCAGTTTTTCATTTACGTACTATATTTAGTTACGTATGACTTTATATACAGTATTGGTCTGTTTTTAAGGTGGACCTCAGGATGTTCTTTCCGGGTCCTTTCCAAAAGACTCTGGGTGGAGATAAATTAATAATTTATAATAATTACCAAAAGATTTTATTTTAAATTTATAATAATGTTTAGTAGTTATTGACTAAATTATTTAAACAGTTATTTAATAATTTACGGTATTTTTTTATATTCCTGAATAATTTGCAGAGATTACAAAATACTATGTAGTAGTTACTTTTAGTATTAACTTTAATTGAAATGTATAGTAGTTTTTAACTCTTTTTAAACAGAGGTTTCTGAATGATTGAATAATTGATAGTGGTTACCAAGTCATTCATAATACATTTATAATAATGTTAAGTAGCAAGTGACTAATTTGAAACAGTTATCAAATAATATATATACTAAATTATTTGTAGTAGTTAATGAGTAGTATACACAGTGACTCTCGCATTGTGACGTCACATGCATACCCTCTATAGTTGTGGAACTTCCTCCAGTTTTGGATCATGTGCCTCGCAGATGGAGGCTAAATGCTCACATTCTCAGGCAGCAAGTGCTCTCTTAGGCATCTCAGCAGCTAGCTAGCTTTGCTTCTGAGAACAATCATTTAACATTTAACATTTAAGACATTTAACAGACACTTTTCTCCAGAGCGACTTACAAAAGTGCTTTGCTATTTACTCAAGAAAAACCTCAGCTAGTTTAAATAGACTAATAATTTCAAGATACCTCTAAGTTTAGACTCTACTAAACACAAGTCAGTAAGGTGTCCAATCTTCTCTTCATCTGAGTACTCTCAGAAGAGGAGGGTCTTCAGTCTGGGTTTAAAGACAGCGAGCGTTGGACTCTGCTGTTCGGACCCCCAGGGGAAGCTCGTTCCACCACTTCGGTGCAGGACAGGAAAAAGTCTGGACGCTCGTCCTCCGTGGATCTTAAAGGATGGCGGGTCGAGCCGAGCCGTACCTGAAGCTGAAAGGGCTCTTGGTACAGATCGGCTTTTGACCATTGCCATCAAGTACGGAGGGGCTGGCTGGTCCAGTCTAGGCTTTGTAGGCCAGAGTCAGGGGGTTGAATCTGATGACCTGGGCAGCAGCTACAGGAAGCCAGTGAAGAGAGAATGCAGCAGTGGAGAGACATGGCTGAATTTAGGAACAATGAAGACGACCCGAGCCGCTGTGTTCTGGATAAGTTGCAGGGAGCTGATGGTGCTCAGAGGGAGACCAGCCAGAAGAGAGTAGTACAGTAGTCAAGTCTTGAAGTAACGAGAGACTGAACCCAGAGCACCTGGGCGACTCTCTATTCTCTGGATGTTGTACAGGAGAAATCTGCATGACCGAGTTACTTAGGCCCTGTTTCATAACGTCAATAAACATGTTTCACCCCAAACAAACTCACACACTTACAACAGCAACAACTCAAAAACTCATTAACTGCATTCTACTGCACCTTTAAAAGAATGTGATGGGACATCTGGTGGATAAGCGGTTGAACTACAGTTTTGAGAATTGTTGCCCCTCCTTATCAACAATCCACCTCCCGCTTCCACCTAAGGAAGTGAACGTCATGTTTTGTCACATTTTTCCAGGGTTGATCCTTTGTTTCGGTTGATGGAATACACTGGATAAAGCATGTAAGCAGTGCCTGGATTTGTTTGCTTGCAGATGCCTTCAGATGTTTTCAGATGTGGGAGGAACCAAAGCTTCAGCTGTTGATAATTATCTTTGCTGTTGTTGTTTTTTTTTTAAAGAAACCATTACAGAGAAGCAGCACAGCAGCAGTTGGAGGAAATGGCTGCTAGAACCCCTCTTTCAGAAGACGAGCTTTCCTGTCCTGTGTGCTGTGAGATCTTCAGGGATCCTGTTGTTCTGTCCTGTAGCCACAGTGTCTGTAGAACCTGTCTGCAGCAGTTCTGGAAGACCAAGAGGTCTCGGGAATGTCCAGTTTGTAGGAGAAGATGTGCCTCGAAATCTGAGCCTCCCCGTAACCTGGTCCTGAAGAACATTTGCGAGGCTTTTGTAGAGAGCATGGGTCAGAGATCTTCAGGAGCAGGGTCTGAGGTGGTCTGCAGTCTACACAATGAGACACTCAAGCTCTTCTGTTTGGATGATCAGCAGCCGGTGTGTGTGGTGTGTCGGGACTCACAGAGCCATAAAAATCACAGCTGCTGCCCAACAGATGAGGCTGTGCATAATTTTAAGGTAGGCCATGTTTTATTCTACTGACTTGTGAAGCTCAAAAAATGGAGATGCTGGTATGAAAAATCAATGTCATGTGAAAACCAGTCTGTCCTGTTATGTAATTTGAGTTGAGAAAGATTGGAGACAGGAAATGCAGTGATTAGGTGAAGGCATGACGAATAACAGAATAACAGTCCACCTATTCAGTCTATATCAGTCTATAACCCTGCCCACAATTACCCCTCATATTATTGCTGTTAGAGCAAAACCTCATATCTCTGCAAAAGTAACTTCACAGAGGCAAGCTAACTTGACTGCTAAAACCCCTCTTTCAGAAGATGAGCTTTCCTGTCCTGTGTGCTGTGAGATCTTCAGGGATCCTGTTGTTCTGTCCTGTAGCCACGGTGTGTGTAGAACCTGTCTGCAGACGTTCTGGAAGACCAAGAGGTCTCGGGAACGTCCAGTTTGTAGGAAAAGATGTGTCTCGAAATCTAAGCCTCCCTTAACCTGGTCCTGAAGAACATTTGTGAGGCTTTTGTAGAGAGCATGGGTCAGAGATCTTCAGCACGGTTTGAGGTGGTCTGCAGTCTGCACAATGAGACTGAAGATACAGGAAATGCAGTGATTGGGTGAATGCATGACGAATAACAGAATAACCGTCCATCTGTTCAGTCTATATCAGTCTAGAACCCTGCCCACAATTACCCCTCATATTGTTGCTGTTAGAACAAAACCTCATATCTTCACAAAAGTAACTTCGCAGAGGCAAGCTAACTTTCTGGCTTTTAATGAGTGAGGCTAATTGCATATTCCTGATTTTGCTCTCCATTAACATGATGCATATCTGATTGTTCCAGAAAGACCTCAAGACCACTTTAGAGTCTCTACAGCAGACACTGAAGCTCTCTGAGGAAACAAAACGAGACTATGACCAAACAGCAGCCCACATTCAGGTGATCCATCATCTGGTCATGTTTGTGAGGAGTGTCCACTTATCCTGTGGGAGGTAAAAGCTTGTAGAACATCTGTTAGAGGTGGTGTTTCCTAATGGTCTCTCATTCCAGACGCAGGCCCAGCACACAGAGAGGCAGATAAAGGAGGAGTTTGAGAAGCTTCACCAGTTTCTGAGAGATGAAGAAGCAGCAAGGATAGCTGCACTGAAGGAGGAAGAGGAGCAGAAGAGTCAGATGATGAGGAGGAAGATTGAGGAGATGAATGGAGAAATATCATCTCTTTCAGACACAATCAGAAACATAGAGAAGGAGATGGAAGCTGAGGACGTTCAGTTCTTACAAGTAAGAGTCTCTTCATCATCTCTACCAAACATTCCTGTCCACTGCTTGTCTTACTATATGTCCTGCGAAAAGTTCTGAGAAACAGATGTCTCAGGCTAATATAAATTATTGCTAATTAAGGTCTGAATATGTCTGATCAGTTTGATTATGGTGTTTTTTTTTGTTTCTCCACCCTCAGAATGTCAAGTCCACAATGAATCAGTAAGTAAATGCTAATTAATTACATAATCACTTCAAAAATACTACATTAAAAGGGAATTTCATGAACCATAATTTATAATAGAAAACTGTATTCTAAATTCTATTATTTAAGTATGAAAAATCACACACTATAAAACTAGTAGTTGCATAAGAACCCTCTCCATCTGTATAAAGGCTATTACAGCCTTAACTCTGTTAAAGCTCTACAGCAGGGGTGACCAGTCCTTGTCCTGACGATTGTCCACCCTACAGAGGGGGACTCTCAATACAAAATATATCCACACTTAAGTCCACACAAGTCCTGATGCATCTTCAATAACACAGAAACAAGAACACATTTGGACGTTGAATGGCAATGAAGACCTTCAGGGACTTCTGATTATCAGAGCCAGGTGTTATGAACCAGAACTCTCTAGAAGGTAGATCTCCAGGACCAGGGTTGAGGACCCCTAAACACATAACACACATACAAATCTAGAAATAAATGATACATAATAAAATAAAATGAATAATAACAATATTAATACTTTTGGAATACCTTTGGAAGAAACTATATGCACTAAATGTCCAAATGTTGACACACATGTGCAAATGCACACAAACACAGCTTGCCTAGTGTCTGTAGATATAGAAGTACTGACCATAGAATAGGACTCTCTGGAGTAGATCAACATGATGAACCTATTGGCACCATGCTGCCTAATGCCAGGCGTGGGCTAGAGGGATATAAAGCCCCCCCAGCAGCATTGAGCTGTGGAGCAGTGGAAGAGCTGTGTTCTGTGGAATAATGGTGGTGGAGCTCCATCCAATATCTTTGGGAGTTGAGTTGGGTAGTTGGGGATGATGAGGTGCGGTGGCGATCATCATCATCCAACATCCTAACCCTATTAATGCATTTGTCACTTAATACATTGAAATTCTCACAGCAATGCTCCTCCAAAATGTAGTGGAAAGCCTTCTACCCTGGACAGCAGATCTTCTTTTAAAAGAAACAATGAATGAACAAGTGTCCCAATAATTTTGTCCATATGGTGTATTTGTTCAGACTGAAGAGCTCACCAAAGCCTCCAGAGAAGACATCAGGAGCTCTGATCAATGGAGCCAAGCACCTTTCCAACCTGAAGTTCAGAGTGTGGGAGAAGATGCAGGAGATTGTCCAGTACAGTAAGTTGGAGCTTCTACTAATGGCTGATGAGGGATTACTGAGAGTTTGGCAGCTTGCTTTGAATTAATGAAGACCTCCAACATTACAAACCAACTTCTTGAAGACATTTTAATCAGTTTCTTAAAGCTAAGCTCTGAACTGGTCCAGATGTTTATTGATTTTTGGTTCTTTCTCCTCAGCCCCTGTCACTCTGGACCCCAACACTGCACATCCACACCTCCACCTGGCTGAAGATCTCACTGCTGTAGTAAGCAGAAATGAAGACCTGGTGCTTCCTGACAATCCAGAGAGATTCGACTGGTGCAAGTGTGTTCTGGGTTCTGAGGGCTTTGACTTGGGGACGCACTGCTGGGACGTCGAGGTTGGAATCACAGCTCGCTGGGAAGTGGGAGTGATGGCAGAATCTGTCCCAAGGAAGGGAGGCTCTCTCTGGGGAGGTGTGTGGGCTTTGGGCTTTAACAGCACCGATAAATACTGGGTTCGCTGTCCAGGGCAGCCTCTTCATTTCCTCAAAACAACAGAGAAACTCCAGAGGGTCCGGGTGCAGCTGGACTGGAACAGGGGGAAAGTGACATTTTCGGACGCTCTCAGGAGAACACACCTGTATACAATTACACACACTTTCACGGAGAGGGTTTTGCCATTATTCCGTAACTGGAGTGTTCACTATGCGCTCCGAGTCTTACCACTGAAGACGTCAGTAACAGTGGAACAGCACGGGTGACCGACCAGGTGCTTGACCAGGTCTCATGGTCTCCTGCAAGATTCAACATAGGCTCTGTTTATTCACAATATCCACTGCATTATGAGTATGGAGGTGTTAGGGGGGGAACTTCAGGGGAACAGCTAGTTTCAGCTTGATCCTTGCTCCACCCCTGACCTTTGGTGTATATTGTCAGCATGTAAACCTCTTTATGCTGCCGGAACTGAGAAGACCTGAGTAGAACTTTTGAAGTTCTTGTAGCAGAGAGGACGACATCAAGAAGAATCCACATCTTTTTCCTGCAGGTTCTTCTAGATCTTCTGACTCTTTATCTTTCTGCCTGGGGAAAATTCCCAACCATGACGGTCAGGTCTTGAAGGTCAAATGAGGGTGAACGATGCCTAAACACCTTGAGCTCACAGTGCCTTTTAAAAGTATTCACCCCCTGGATGCTTTCCCCTTTTATTGCCTTCATAAATTGAATCATTTATAAATAATAAGTATAATAATTAATAAGTTAAAAATGATGTAGAATATGATTTGTGGACAGTAGTCATGAAGAGAATCTCACAAAACAATTATTTGTGATAAAAATCATTATAAATGAATTCCAGAATTCATGGTTACAAAGTAAAAGGGTTGATGGATACTTCATAGTTAAAATATATATACATAAATAAGAATATTTACAGACACTAAGTTTAGCTGTTATCTGACAGCTACTATTCGTCCTTGTTGTATTGATCTGCAGTCAGTTGGCTATGCCTTAATTTAGCCAGTAAGGGGTGACTACGAAGTTTTCCTCATTGGAGATAAAGCCATCCATGAGGAAACTTTGTTGTTGTTTATTGTGCTCTTTTTCATCCCTTTATTTAGGGTGGTAACATTGACAATTAATCAAATGGGGATTGAGGTATAACAGCAGCTGTGTGGAAGGTCCAGTCATTGGTTAATCAGGATTCCAGGCTACATAAATACACCATGAACACAGAAGAACACTCCACCCAACTCTGAGAAAAGCTTATTGAAGAGTTTAAGTCAAGGTGAGGATCATTAAGAGATAGAAGCAATATGGCATGTGTGTAGATCTGACCGTGCAAGAAGCAGACAATTAAGGGAGGCCAGCGAGACTTTGAGGACTACTCTGAAGAAAAGGCTGAGTTGGGAGAGACTCTGCATACGGCAACTGAAGCCCAGGTTCTTCACCAGGCCAGAGCTTTATGAGCGAGTGACAGAGAGTAACACCTCCATTACAGTTTACTCAAAGATATGTGGGAGGCTCCAGGGTCAACTGGAAGAAGGTACGTCGCTCTAATGAGACCAAAAGGGAGCTTTATGGCCATGACACTGTGTTTAGTGGAGACCCAACACTGCACATCACCACAAACCCACCAAAGAGAGTAACACCTCCACTACAGCTTACCTAAAGGCATGTGGAGGCATGGGAGACTCCAGGGTGAAGATGCTTCTTTGGTCTGATGCTTCACCACTGTAAAGCATGGTGGTGGCAGCATCAATATAGAGTAGTCCTCCAGAGTGGTGTCTTGGTGGCCTTCATACTAGTCCGGACCTCTGTTGACTTAGGTCGGTCACTTTAAAGGGGGTTAATATTTATCCAGTCACTTATTTTACATGATTTTTGTATTGTTTTATTTATTGATTCATTTTAATTGAAAGTAAAATTTTAACTGACATTACTTAAGAAAGAGAAATAATGTCAGATATTTTTTTGTGAATTAATGTAAAAATTCTGTTCTACAAGCAAGACAAGCTGAAAACATCCAAGGGGTGAGTGGGTGGGTGAGTTAGTTGTAATAGTGACTATAAAGTATTGTAAGTCTATACGCTTCCAGTCTCATTGGTTTAAACTCAAAATGTCCCAGTAGCTCACAGTCAGAACAACTTCATCTGTATGTAATTAATCAGATCAACACTAGAGGGCGTTTGACCAGTCTTACCGTGCAGTTTGTCTTTTCATGTGATTTGAAATTGCAGTGAACTTTACGTTACAGGATCACATCATTGTTTTTTTGGTTACTTTAAAGTTTACCATTAGTGAACCTAGCTAGCAATGCGGTTGTGTTGAGCTCTGCTGGCTGCGACATGATGAATATTATATAATAAATAAAAATATATAAATAATAAATCTAATAAATTTAGATGTACAGAAATCTATTTCAATGTCTTATCCCCACATGCTAGACTAGCAGCTAGACTTTTTTCACTCAGCATGGTATTTAATCCTCCCAGAAGGATACGTTAACTTCTCTTCATTTTTTTATGCATGGCCCTTTGCAACAAGAGTAAGTGGAGTAAGGCGGGGCCCCTTGAGGAGGTCGGGTTGAGGTTAAGGTTAGGATTAGGGCCAGGGTCAGGATTTCCTTTTGGGCTGAGGTCAAAGTTAGGATTAGGGCCAGGGTTAGAATTAGCTTTTGGGCTGAGGTTAAGGTTAGGATTAGGGCCAGAGTTAGGATTAACTTTTAGGCTGAGGATAAGGTTAGGATTAGGGCCAGAGTTAGGATTAGCTTTTGGGCTGAGGATAAGGTTAGGATTAGGGCAAGAGTTAGTGACGGTTATCTGCCTTTAAAATATATGTTATCTGCATTTATCGAATGTATTGTGCCACAATGACCTTAGCATGACACAGCCAGCCTGCCTCAAACTCAAACTGGTGTAAAAGCCCTTGCGAAATAAGGCAGGGCTCTGTTACGGGTGAATTAGAGGTGAACCATTTGGAAAGCGTCCAAACTTCTCAGTGACTTCTGCAAGAGTCAGCACAAACTGCCCTGCAGGTGTCGGCACTCCTTTTAAAAAAGAGAAGTGTCATTTCGCAAGAGATAAGCGGATGCAAAAAGTACCTAGGTTTATGAGTAAGGAGCTTTTGACCTGGACATAAGCGGGCCCAACCTAAAGACATTGTAACAAAACAATATGCGTAGGGGTGACCGCATCATGATAGGGAAGGTATATAAGACACAGGCAGAGCCAGGCTTATTAGACTGCTTTGGGGAAGTGCTGGCTGTCTCAGGCTAACACATTATACGTAGTGCCTTAGTCTTCACTCTTTTTGTACACTTTAGGCAAAAATAAAGGTTGAACTCTGCCTTTCTATTGACTACGGAGCTGGATTCCTTTATGCATCATTCTTAAGTGCTTATTAGCTAATTGGGGGAATTAGAGAGAAAGCGCAGACATTAGGATTTCCTTTTGGGCTGAGGTTAAGGTCCAGGGTCCAGGGTTAGGATTAGCTTTTGGGCTGAGGTTAAGGTTAGGATTAGGCCCAGGGTTAAGATTTCCTTTTGGGCTGAGGTTAAAGTCCAGGGTCCAGGGTTAGGATTAGCTTTTGGGCTGAGGTTAAGGTTAGGATTAGGGCCAGGGTCAGGATTTCCTTTTGGGCTGAGGTAAAGGTCCAGGGTCGAGGGTTAGGATTTCCAGAAGGAGTCAGTGATGGGACCAGGAGAGGTTAAACATGGGCACCTGGACATCTGGATTGTACACAAGTACAGTCAACACAAGTCAAGTCAAGCGGCTTTATTGTCATTTCAACTACATACAGAGTACAAATGAAACCAAACAATGGTCCTCCAGGACCATGGTGCAACACAACACAGTGCAGACAGACAGTACAACATAATGCAGACAGTGCAGACGAGACACAGAGTGCAGACTAGAAAGAGTAAATAAATAACAGAGGCTGGCAGCTTTCTAAAATAAATAACAGCTCTGTGCAAAATGCAATTTATGCACAATAAATGTACAAAGAGTCCAGTGATGTAGTGGGGTAGTATGTAGTGCAATGCTTTCACATTGTCTGGGATTCACATTAAGTGAATGAGTGTGTGTGCATGGAGGACTCCATCCATTTAGTCTCTGGAGTTGAGAAGTCTGATGGTTTGTGGGAAAAAGCTGTTGCAGAGTCTCGTCAACTCTTGGACCGGATGCTGCGATACCTTCTTCCTGATGGCAGGAGGGAGAACAGTTTGTGAGGTGGGGTCATCCACAATGCTGGTTGCTTTGTGGATGCTGTGGGTGGTGTAAATTTCCATGGTGGATGGGAGAGAGAATCCAATGATCCTCTCAGCTGTCCTCACAATACGTTGGAGGGTCTTGCGGTCGGAGACGGTGCAGTTCCCAAACCAGGCAGTGATGCAGCTGCTCAGGATGCTCTCTATGGTGCCTCTGTAGAAGATGGTGAGGATGGGTGGAGGAAGACGAGCGTTTCTCAGCTTCTGGAGGAAGCTGCTGGGCTTTCTTGGCTGTAGAGCTGATGTTCAGGGTTCAGGTGAGGTTCTCTACTAAGTGGACACCAAGGAACGTGGTGCTCTTAACAGTCTCTTAATGATTCGTATGTTGTAAATATACTTATATAAAAATATAATAAATAAAATATAATATAGTAACACGTTAATTTAAATAAAAAAACATAATATTTTAGGGAAAATCCAGTTAAATTTAGTTTAATATACTTCATAAATACTTAAATAGACTTTTGTAGATTTTTGCAAAGTGTATTACAGTTCCCTTAAAGCTCACTTGAAATATCATATAAATGTATAAAAGGTATATTTTAATAAATAAATGAAAAAAGTAAATGAAGTAAATAAATAAGTTAAATAAATTAAGTGGTATGTAAAACTGAATATATCCCACATATTACTCTAGTTTATAACTATATAACTATTTTGCAGTAGTACGCTTAAAATAGCTCCATTTAACTAATTTTACTAATTCTGTACAATCAAAGTAGAATAAGTACAAAAATAGTTCACTGATCAAAGTAGACAGAAAGAAAGAAGAAATTTTATTTGATCTGTTTATTGGATTTGCAATCACAGACTTGTGCATATTCACATTCACTGCAAAAACTAAGATCATGGCAGGGGAAATAGTCTGAAATCTAGTTGTGAGGTGTTTAATAAGTCTTAGCTAAAGAGATTTGACAGCCTATTTTTAGAGGAATCAACAACAAAAATCAACAAATGACTTTTAATTCATAGCTTGTTTATTTCAAGAAAAAAAAAACCCAATATGATCTGCCAGTGGAACAAAATTACAACATGAAAATAATGTCTGGAATAGAATCTTCTAATACCCAATATTAAATGCCAGGATAATTTTTACAGTGAAAGTTTCAATCATTTTGATTCTAATTTGGATGTCCTGTGATGTCCTGGGGCACCGTGGGAGTGTGGAGGGTCCAGCGCCAGTAAGGTTCACTGGAAACAAGAGAAAACAGCACATGAGTTTAGATCATCAGATTAAAAAGACTGCAGCCATTTTTATCATGAATTAAATGTTAATAACAGCTGACTTGTAAGTGGATTAAAACTGGATGGATGTTGAAGGAATCTGTCTTACCAAACCCTGCTCTAGATCTTCTCCTCCTTGAACTCGGTGGTGATAGAGTTGCCAGCCTGGCACCTGTATTCTCCATACTCCACCATGCTCTGAGAACCAGTGGTGATGGTCAGCTTGACTGGAACCTTCACGTCCAGCTGCTTCCTCACCATGTTCACCATGAGCTTGGTGTGGGGAGGGATTTTGGCAGGCAGGGAAACCTGAGTGCTCTTCCTCTCAGTTCTGGTGTTGCTGCTCCCCTTCTCAACAGTGAAGGTGTTGCTCAGAGAAAAGCTCTGCTCTACTTTCATCATTTCTACATCTACAGCAAATGACGTTCCCCAGCTTAGTGGTGTAGAATTGCTAAAGCTGAAGCTATCAGTGATGGAGCCCTCGTACTCTTTACTCAGCTCAGTGGAGAAGCTTTGTTCTTGGTCTCCATGGTTCAGACCACACAGGGAGTCGATGACCACCGAATTCACATGCTCTTCTTTCTTGTCCCACTGGATCTCTGCCTCTATGGTGGGTTTCCCTGGTTTCAGAGGGCGCAAATGAGACACTTGGTCATTGAACCAGCCGTACGTAGGCATGTCTCGAGATGCTCTGGCCACCAGCTTAGCACCAGCTCTGTTGCTGTGCTGATAGAGGACCCATGCTCCTCTCTGAACCTTGTGAGAAGATGCCAAATCGTTGAAGGAGCCATAGCACAGGTTGGTTTCAGTGGTGAGGACAAGCCTCCTGCCTCCGTAGTTAGCATGCTCATAAAGCGTTATCTGAGGATTGGTCAGGTCCTCCATCACCTTCTCTAGAGAAGAAAAGGCGTCGTTGCTCTCCACTCTGGCGTACTCTCCCTCCTCGTACACATACTGAGAACCACTGAAGTTAACATGTTCATATGCAACCCATGGCTCCCCGATCACCTTCAGAGAGGAGATGCAGTCGTTGAAGTTCTCCTGTTTTAAGTTAGAGACAGAGGATGTGAACTCTCTACTCATGCCCTGAAAGTCAGCATGCTCGTAGATGATGATCTTGCTCATGGTGTCGCTCCTGAAGTCGAAACAGAACGAGGTGAGTCTGCAAGTCTGTGAGCAGTGCTCAACATCACCTTTTATGTGTTCCTGGGAAGTGCAGATTCTGCTGATCCTGAATCAGCTCATAGTGCTCAGAAGAGACACTTCTGCTACTGCTACTGTTTCCAAAGCACAGCCAGTTCACCCAGCTGAAACAGGTTTTAGCTGCAGGCAGTTAAACGTCACAAAGACTTCCCCTTGACCATGACAGATGGCAGCATTTACACAGGAAAGCAGAGTCAGTGGTTCCTATAACTGCACTGAAGTTAAGTGTGCTTCTTTATACAGTCGCTGTAGAGTTTCTCTCTCCCAGTGCTTCACAGATCCCCACGCTCAGCATCCTGAGAGGGAAGGGTCGACCTACAAATCAAGTAGAAGGAGGCTACGAAGTAACAGGACAGAGAAAACGCTAAAACAACACCTTTCCCTCATTGAGCAGACTGGCACAGAGATGGTACCTTTGGGTGCTCGCTTCAAGACATTAGGCCTCAGTTTCCTCTTTAAAAATGCAGATTCCTAAAAAATATTTTTTTATTTTGTTTAGTTTAAATGCTAAAAAAATGCTTCATTATTTTATTTTTGGGGGAATTTACTGAAGAATTCGGGTTTCTTCAATGCTTATTTTTGTATTTTGAATTTTGAATAGTTATGTTATGTTTTTTATACAAAAATATTTTAGTTTAGCCATTCGTTTTTATCTCATTTTTCATATAATCGGAAAGGTGGGACCAGAATTCGTTGCAGTCCAAGCGCCAAGTGGATCCCTATGGTATAGGTGGCTGGACCAGAGGGTCCCCTCTTAGTACATCATTACTGGACTGAAAAGGACATGATAGAAGCTGCCTCTGGCCTGTCTGACCCCCTACAAGTAGGAGGACGTAGGTTTGCTGAAGAATTTGAGAACTTTGTCATGTCATGTCGTCTGACCTCGAATGAGATAAAGCACATTCTGTTCCGAAAACTGGGCTCTAACTATTGCAAGGTTGATCGAGGATGGCCACAAGGGGATGTATACGCTTGACTGATCCCATCTACAACCCTGAAGAGAACGTCGCCCCAGACCCTAATGCCCCTTATCAGAACGATAGAGACTTGAAAGCTCGATTGGAAGCTGCCTTTCCTTTGCACATGAACACAGGGAAAATAGCAGCATGCAAGCAGGAAGATGGAGAGACTGTTCAGGATTATCTGGTTCGCTTGACAAGAGTTCACACGGACTGGATGCACCCGCTGCACATCAGCACAACAGTTTCCTGATGGGTTTGAAACCTGAGCTCTCCAACGCTATCAAGCAACATTGCATGGGATATACCAGACAGCCCCTCGCTACTATAGAAGATCCTGCCAAGCACCATGAGACTCTTCTGAACAAGCCAAGCCAATATCCATTACACATACATCTACATATAGGTCTAGAAAAGCTCAGTATCCTCCGTGTTTCAAGCTTCGCTTGAGGCAGGGGTCATAGTGCCATGCCCAGATTCACCAGTCTGAACACCAATTTTTCCAGTAAAAAAACCCAGCCGGGATGAGTGGAGCTTTGTTCAGGATCTGCAGGCAGTAAATGCTGCAGTCCAGGCTTGAGCACCTGAAGTACCAAACCCCCACACTATTTTGTCTCAGATTCCCACTGATCACACCCATTACACAGTGGTGAATTTAGCGAAAGCATTCTTCAGTGTACCCAGATAGCAGATTCTGGCTTGCTTTCTCTTTTGAAGGAAAAGCCTATACCTTCACACAACTTTGTCAGGGGTATTGTGCGTTACCCACTATTTACAATGCGGCCCTGAGAGATAGTCTTGCGTCACTAACCCTGCCCAAAGGGGTAGTCTTGGTTCAGTACATAGACGATCTTCTGAGTGCCCCCTGTTGGGAGCTCTGTAAACAGGCCACCATACTTCTCCTACAGCACCTGGCTGAGCATGGGCATAAGCCAGTAAAGGAAAACTTCAGTATTGTAAGCCAGAGGTTACCTTTCTGGGCCACATTCTTACAGCAGGCCAAAGACGCATGTCTGCTGACACAATTCAGGCAATTTGCCAGACTCCAAAATCCATGACAAAGAAACAATTGTTGTCTTTTTTGGGAATGTGTTCCTACTGTCGTGCATTTATTCCTTCTTATGCTGAGAAAGAAGGCCCCCTGAGGGACATTATCCCAAATAAGGGAACAAGCACTGCAAAACTGCAGTGGACTGAACAGGCAGACGAGGCTTTCACACAACTTGCGTTACAAAATATGCCAGCGTTGGGCATACCTGACCCAACAAAACCCTTCGTCCAGATGGTGGACGCTAAGGGCATGTACATGACATCAGTACTCACTTAAAAACATGGGGATAAGTTACACCCAGTGGCGTACTTTTCTAGCAAACTGGACCCTGTGACTCAGGATCTACCAGTGTGCCTTAGAGCAGTGTCAGCAGCTGAGAAAGCTCTAGTAGCCTCCAGGGACATTGTAGCATATGCTCCACTTACTCTCAAGGTCCCACACTCAGTGCATAACATTCTGCAGGATCAGAAAGTTGCGCATCTCTCAGCATAGCGTTAGCTGCATTATCATACAGCTTTGCTAGATATGCTAGATATAACATTGCAGCTATCACCCCGCTAGCACTGGGGCAGTCGAAAGGGTTAATGGGACCAGCAAAAATGACACAACAAACAGGCCTCAATTGGGTTAAGTGCCTCCCCCTGGTTCTCTGGCAAAGTAGAACCAGGCCACAAAATAGAACTGGTCTCAGTGCCTTTGAGATAATGTTTGGAAGGCCTCCCAATACGGGATTCCCACCCTCACTTGATAACCAGTTACTTGACCACTCTCTCACAACGTATTGCATCTCCTTGTACGAGACGCTTCTGTCTGTGTCTAGGCAACCGGCTGAACAGCCCTTCCATGACCACAAGCCAGGTGACTGGGTACTGATCCGAGACCTCCGCAGACGCAGGTGGAATCAACCTAGGTGGACCGGACATCATCAGGTGCTCCTGGTAACCCACATGGCCATCAAGGTAGAAGGAAGAGGCACCTGGGTACACCACTCCCACTGCAAGAAAGCATCAGTCTATGTCCAACCCCTAAGCAAGTGCACCAGATAACTCTGCACAACCCCTCAGCCGACGCAAACGTGACCTCATGTCAGGACAATGGTATACAACGGGTACAAGATGATGGACCCATGGACCACTCCCGGCCAGTCAATCGGTTGGTGCGGCTGTACTTCAGCATCAAATGGTTTTAGACCTACTCACCATGAAGAAGGAAGGAGTGTGCAAGATGCTGAACACGTCATGTTGTTTTTATATTCCTGATTTGAGTGATAATATTACCAGTTATGTGGACCATATGAAAGAAACCATCACCCCTCCGCCAGCTAACCCTAACGGCTGGTGGGAATGGCTGTCCCTATTCGGACCATTGGGCCACTGGCTTCTGATGCATGGGAGAGTCCAGGGTGAAGAAGCTTCTTTGGTCTGATGCTTCACCACTGTGAAGCATGGTGGTGGCAGCATCAATTTAGAGTAGTCCTTCAGACTGGTGTCTTGGTGGCCTTCTCACTAGTCCAGACCTCTGTTGACTTAGGTCAGACACTTAAAAGGGGGTTAATATTTATGCAGTCACTTATTTTACATGATCTACTTTTTTATTGATTTATTTATTGATTGATTTTAATTGAAGGTAAATTATTTAACTGCCATTACTTCAACATTAAAGAGTTTTTTTGTGAATTCATGTAAAAATAAAAGTAAATTTCTGTTCTAAAAGCAAGACAAGCTGAAAACATCCAAGGGGTGAATGGGTGGGTGAGTTGGTTGTAATAATGACTATAAAGTATTGTAAGTCTATACGGTTCCAGTCTCACTGGTTTAAATGTAAATGGTTAAAATGTCCCAGTAGCTCACAGTCAGCGCAACTTCATCTGTATGTAATTAATCAGATCAACACTAGAGGGTGTTTGACCAGTCTTACCGTGCAGTTTGTTTTTTCATGTGATTTGAAATTGCAGTGAACTTTACATTACAGGATCACATCATTGTTTTTTTGGTTACTTTGAAGTTTAACATTAGTGAACCTAGTTAGCAATGTGGTTGTGTTGAGCTCTGCTGGCTGCGACATGATGAATATTATATAATAAATAAAAATATATAAATAATAAATCTAATAAATTTAGATGTACAGAAATCTATTTCAATGTCTTATCCCCACAGGCTAGACTAGCAGCTAGACTTTCTTCACTCAGCATGGTATTTAATCCTCCCAGAAGGATACGTTAACTTCTCTTCATTTTTTTATGCATGGCCCTTTGCAACAAGAGTAAGTGGAGTAAGGCGGGGCCCCTTGAGGAGGTCGGGTCTTTTCTACTGTAATTGAAAACTTTGAACGTTGCTGCTGTTGTAGTTTAAAGTTTTGCTTAGTTCTTCTTAAATAAAAGCAAAATTCACTAGGGCCAGGGTTAGGATTAGCTCTTGGGCTAAGGTTAAAGTTAGGATTAGGGCCAGGGTTAGGATTAGCTTTTGGGCTGAGGTTAAGGTCCAGGGTCCAGGGTTAGGATTAGCTTTTGGGCTTCAGAATCTTCAGAAACCTCAGTGTATCCAGATGCTTTACTGCTTTACTGCACTGATCTGCTGTTGATGTGTTACTGATACTGATAGTTTATTATTCATGTGTAAAAGCTTTACCCTGAGTTGTACAAAAAAAGGATCATCAGCATGAAGGACTCAGTGTCACCAAACATTCACATAATATCACAGTTTAATGGCTGTACATTTCTTAAAAGTAATGACAATTATTTAAATATTAAATGAAATGGAGTGATCATGATGTGGTTATAAAATCACTCTCTATTTTAATACATACACTATATGGACAACTATATTGGGACACATCTATTATACATTGAATTCAGGTGTTTCATTTAGTCCCACTGCCACTTGTGTATATAATCAAGCCTCTAGCCACTGAGCTCCAGCGTGGTTCTGTATGTAATAGGAGACACCGCTGCACAAACAACAACAAGTCAGCTGGTGAAATTTCCTCTCTCCTAGATCTTCCTCCATCAGCTGTGAGTGGTATTATTATTGAACAGTGGGAGTGTTTGAGGAACCTCAGCAACTCATAAAGACCAGATAAAGTTACAGAGCGGGGTCAGGGGTCTGAGTGCTGAGCTCAGAGCATAGTTCAGAACCTAATGTTAGTCCTAATGCTCTGCTGACTAAATAACTGCAGAGCTTCAGACCTGCTGCTGTCAGAGCTGCAAAGCAAAGGGGGACCAGCTCCATATTAATGCCTATGGGTTTAGAATGGGACGTCATAAAAGCTCCTCCAGGTGTAATTTGTAGGTGTCCAAATACTTTTGCCTCTACAGTGCAGATGAACAGCTGAATTCTGGAATATCAGATTACACTCACAGTTGGAACTGCTTCCTCTGTATAGAATTCATCAGATCTCCACTAGATAGCAAAGGGAAGCAGTTTGAGGTCTTACATGGAAAAGACCACCATCTACTGACTGTTCTTTTCTTTTCAACCAGCTGTTTGCCCACTCTTATCATGACCTAATCATATAGTTTTTGTTCTTATGTGATTCATTCTTCATTACTTCTGACATCATAGCCAGCATTTTCTGATGCTATTAGTTATCATCTATTATGAATGATCAGGCAATAATCAAACAAACATATTTAATATGGAACCTCTCGATCTGAAATGCTGCCTCAGCTCAGGGATATTGGTGAGCTTCCCTGCATGAACTTCTCTATTTAGATCCTTCCACAAAATTTTGGGTTAAAGTCTGGATACTGAAAACCACTCATGGCTCCCCTATCACGTTTCGAGAGGAGATGGTGTTGTAAAGTTCTCGTTAATGAAGTTGGAGACAGAGGAGGTGAATTCTCTGCTGACGACCTGAAAGTCAGTATGCTCAAATATGATGATCTTGCTCATGGTATTTCTTCTGAAGTTGCTACAGAACTAGAGAAGTGAGATGAGTCTGCAAGTCTGTGAACAGTGTGCAACACCTCTTCTGTATTTTAAAGGGTGGTTGAAACCCAGTTGAAACCAGTTAAAACCTTCTGCTATCTGTTGGCAGCCACAACTCACTGAATATTTACCACTGACCATTCCTGGCAGCACTCAGTCAGTGCTAGTCATATATGATAGACCGAATTCACACAGGAAAGCAGAGTCAGTGGCAAAAGTCAGGTTCTGTATTATACAGCTCATTTTTGATCTTCATCAGATCTTCAGAATTCATCAAGGAAGTGTTGAGGCCTTATTCTTGCATTGAAAAGATCTGTATTACTCTACATCTGGATCTGAACTAACCCAGCTAACATGTCCATGTGGGGCCTGTATGGGTAGCCCAGAGAGTTTTGTTCTCAGGTTCCACATTGGCCCCACAAATGGATTTCCAGAGGGGGTCAGTGATGGGACCAGGAGAAGTTAAACATGGACACCTGGACATCTGGATTGTACACAAGTACAGTCAACACAAGTCAAGTCAAGTCAAGCGGCTTTATTTTCATTTCAACTACATACAGAGTACAAATGAAACCAAACAATGGTCCTCCAGGACCATGGTGCAACACAACACAGTGCAGACAGACAGTGCAACATAATGCAGACAGTGCAGACGAGACACAGAGTGCAGACTAGAAAGTGTAAATAAATAAATAACAGGTCTGTGAAAAATGCAATGTGCAACTTATGCACAATAAATGTACAGTAAGAGTAAGAGTCCAGTGATGTAGTGGGGTAGTATGTAGTGCAATGCTTTCACATTGTCTGGGATTCACATTGGGTGAATGAGTGTGTGTGCACGGAGGACTCCATCCATTTAGTCTCTGGAGTTGAGAAGTCTGATGGTTTGTGGAAAAAAGCTGTTGCAGAGTCTCGTCGACTCTTGGACCGGATGCTGCGATGCCTTCTTCCTGATGGCAGGAGGGAGAGCAGTTTGTGAGGTGGGGTCATTCACAATGCTGGTTGCTTTGTGGATGCTGTGGGTGGTGTAAATGTCCATGGTGGATTGGAGAGAGACTCTGATGATCCTCTCAGCTGTCCTCACTATTCGCTGAAAGGTCTTGTGGTAGGAGACGGTGCAGTTCCCAAACCAGGCAGTGATGCAGCTGCTCAGGATGCTCTCTATGGTGCCTCTGAAGAAGATGGTGAGGATGGGTGGAGGGAGACGGGTCTTTCTCAGCTTCTGGAGGAAATAGAGACGCTGTTGGGCTTTCTTGGCTGTAGAGCTGATGTTCAGGGTTCAGGTGAGGTTCTCTGTTAAGTGGACACCAAGGAAGAGGTGCTCTTAACAGTCTCCTAATGATTCATATGTTGTAAATATACTAGCATATTCATGTACTCACTTAAAATGTGTTTTAAAAAAAACACTAATATTATGCTTTTATCAAATGCTTGCAAGTAAACTTTAATCACAAGTTATTTATATATATATATATATATATATATATATATATATATATATATATATATATATATAATATCTTTTAGGTAAAATGCAGTTAAATTTTGTTTAGTATACTTCATAAATACTTTGTGAAATAGACTAGTAGATTTTTGCAAAGTGGATTACAAGCTCACTTGAAATATCATATAAACGTATAAAAGGTATACTTTAATAAATGAAAAAAAGTAAATGAAGTAAATAAAATAAATAAATTAAGTTGCACGTAAAACTGGATAAATCCCACATATTACTCAACTGTTTTAGGTTAGGTGAACGTTTGTGTTATTTTACAGGTCTTTGAGTTTAATTGACTGACTAATAAACTAATTGAGATTATTAATGAGTTTATTACTGGCAAATTGACAGGGATTGGCCCATGAAAGCATAAAAAGCTGGATTGAGTGCCAAACTAAAACATATTTCATGTATATTTCTAATACACTCAGTGTTTATTAGTAATATGTTGTATTCATTTCACATTTAACAGTAAACCTTTATGTAAAATAAAGGTTTATATACATATGCAGTAGTAGGCTTAAAATAGCTCCATTTAACCACAGTTAAGAACACAATTAAAGTTATGCGTTTATACTAATTTTGTACAATTAAAGTAGAATAAGTACAAAAATAGTTCACTGATCAAAGTAGAAAGAAAGAAAGAAGAAATTTTATTTGAGCTGTTTATTGGATTTGCAATCACAGACTTGTGCATATTCACATTTTTACAGTGAGAGTTTCAATCATGTCGATTCTAATTTGGATGTCCTGTGATGTCCTGGGGCACCGTGGGAGTGTGGAGGGTCCAGCGCCAGTAAGGTTCACTGGAAACAAGAGAAAACAGCACATGAGTTTAGATCATCAGATTAAAAAGACTGCAGCCATTTTTATCATGAATTAAATGTTAATAACAGCTGACTTGTAAGTGGATTAAAACTGGATGGATGTTGAAGGAATCTGTCTTACCAAACCCTGCTCTAGATCTTCTCCTCCTTGAACTCGGTGGTGATAGAGTTGCCAGCCTGGCACCTGTATTCTCCATACTCCACCATGCTCTGAGAACCAGTGGTGATGGTCAGCTTGACTGGAACCTTCACGTCCAGCTGCTTCCTCACCATGTTCACCATGAGCTTGGTGTGGGGAGGGATTTTGGCAGGCAGGGAAACCTGAGTGCTCTTCCTCTCAGTTCTGGTGTTGCTGCTCCCCTTCTCAACAGTGAAGGTGTTGCTCAGAGAAAAGCTCTGCTCTACTTTCATCATTTCTACATCTACAGCAAATGACGTTCCCCAGCTTAGTGGTGTAGAATTGCTAAAGCTGAAGCTATCAGTGATGGAGCCCTCGTACTCTTTACTCAGCTCAGTGGAGAAGCTTTGTTCTTGGTCTCCATGGTTCAGACCACACAGGGAGTCGATGACCACCGAATTCACATGCTCTTCTTTCTTGTCCCACTGGATCTCTGCCTCTATGGTGGGTTTCCCTGGTTTCAGAGGGCGCAAATGAGACACTTGGTCATTGAACCAGCCGTACGTAGGCATGTCTCGAGATGCTCTGGCCACCAGCTTAGCACCAGCTCTGTTGCTGTGCTGATAGAGGACCCATGCTCCTCTCTGAACCTTGTGAGAAGATGCCAAATCGTTGAAGGAGCCATAGCACAGGTTGGTTTCAGTGGTGAGGACAAGCCTCCTGCCTCCGTAGTTAGCATGCTCATAAAGCGTTATCTGAGGATTGGTCAGGTCCTCCATCACCTTCTCTAGAGAAGAAAAGGCGTCGTTGCTCTCCACTCTGGCGTACTCTCCCTCCTCGTACACATACTGAGAACCACTGAAGTTAACATGTTCATATGCAACCCATGGCTCCCCGATCACCTTCAGAGAGGAGATGCAGTCGTTGAAGTTCTCCTGTTTTAAGTTAGAGACAGAGGATGTGAACTCTCTACTCATGCCCTGAAAGTCAGCATGCTCGTAGATGATGATCTTGCTCATGGTGTCGCTCCTGAAGTCGAAACAGAACGAGGTGAGTCTGCAAGTCTGTGAGCAGTGCTCAACATCACCTTTTATGTGTTCCTGGGAAGTGCAGATTCTGCTGATCCTGAATCAGCTCAGAGTGCTCAGAAGAGACACTTCTGCTACTGCTACTGTTTCCAAAGCACAGCCAGTTCACCCAGCTGAAACAGGTTTTAGCTGCAGGCAGTTAAACGTCACAAAGACTTCCCCTTGACCATGACAGATGGCAGCATTTACACAGGAAAGCAGAGTCAGTGGTTCCTGTAACTGCACTGAAGTTAAGTGTGCTTCTTTATACAGTCGCTGTAGAGTTTCTCTCTCCCAGTGCTTCACAGATCCCCACGCTCAGCATCCTGAGAGGGAAGGGTCGACCTACAAATCAAGTAGAGGGAGGCTACGAAGTAACAGGACAGAGAAAACGCTAAAACAACACCTTTCCCTCATTGAGCAGACTGGCACAGAGATGGTACCTTTGGGTGCTCGCTTCAAGACATTAGGCCTCAGTTTCCTCTTTAAAAATGCAGATTGCTAAAAAATATTTTTTTATTTTGTTTAGTTTAAATGCTAAGAAAATGCTTTATTATTTTATTTTTGGGGGAATTTACTGAAGAATTCAGGTTTTTTCAATGCTTATTTTTGTATTTTGAATTTTTAATAGTTATGTTATGTTTTTTATACAAAAATATTTTAGTTTAGCCATTCGTTTTTATCTCATTTTTCATATAATTGGAAAGGTAGGACCAGAATTCGTTGCAGTCAAGCGCCAAGTGGATCCCTATGGTATAGGTGGCTGGACCAGAGGGTCCCCTCTTAGTACATCATTACTGGACTGAAAAGGACATGATAGAAGCTGCCTCTGGCCTGTCTGACCCCCTACAAGTAGGAGGACGTAGGTTTGCTGAAGAATTTGAGAACTTTGTCATGTCATGTCGTCTGACCTCGAATGAGATAAAGCACATTCTGTTCCGAAAACTGGGCTCTAACTATTGCAAGGTTGATCGAGGATGGCCACAAGGGGATGTATACGCTTGACTGATCCCATCTACAACCCTGAAGAGAACGTCGCCCCAGACCCTAATGCCCCTTATCAGAACATGATAGAGACTTGAAAGCTCGTGGAAGCTGCCTTTCCCTTGCACGTGAACACAGGGAAAATAGCAGCATGCAAGCAGGAAGATGGAGAGACTGTTCAGGATTATCTGGTTCGCTTGACAAGAGTTCACACGGACTGGACGCACCCACTGCACATCAGCACAACAGTTTCCTGATGGGTTTGAAACCTGAGCTCTCCAACGCTATCAAGCACCATTGCATGGGATATACCAGACAGCCCCTCGCTACTATAGAAGATCCTGCCAAGCACCATGAGACTCTTCTGAACAAGCCAAGCCAATATCCATTACACCTACATCTACATATAGGTCTAGAAAAGCTCAGTATCCTTTGAAACTTGAGGCAATTGATGGTATTAGACCCATGAGGCAGGGGTCATAGTGCCATGCCCAGATTCACCAGTCAGAACACCAATTTTTCCAGTAAAAAAACCCGGCCGGGATGAGTGGAGCTTTGTTCAGGATCTGCAGGCAGTAAATGCTGCAGTCCAGGCTTGAGCACCTGAAGTACCAAACCCGGGCATGTACATGACATCAGTACTCACTTAAAAACATGGGGATAAGTTACACCCAGTGGCGTACTTTTCTAGCAAACTGGACCCTGTGACTCAGGATCTACCAGTGTGCCTTAGAGCAGTGTCAGCAGCTGAGAAAGCTCTAGTAGCCTCCAGGGAAGTCGAAACAGAACGAGGTGAGTCTGCAAGTCTGTGAGCAGTGCTCAACATCACCTTTTATGTGTTCCTGGGAAGTGCAGATTCTGCTGATCCTGAATCAGCTCAGAGTGCTCAGAAGAGACACTTCTGCTACTGCTACTGTTTCCAAAGCACAGCCAGTTCACCCAGCTGAAACAGGTTTTAGCTGCAGGCAGTTAAACGTCACAAAGACTTCCCCTTGACCATGACAGATGGCAGCATTTACACAGGAAAGCAGAGTCAGTGGTTCCTGTAACTGCACTGAAGTTAAGTGTGCTTCTTTATACAGTCGCTGTAGAGTTTCTCTCTCCCAGTGCTTCACAGATCCCCACGCTCAGCATCCTGAGAGGGAAGGGTCGACCTACAAATCAAGTAGAGGGAGGCTACGAAGTAACAGGACAGAGAAAACGCTAAAACAACACCTTTCCCTCATTGAGCAGACTGGCACAGAGATGGTACCTTTGGGTGCTCGCTTCAAGACATTAGGCCTCAGTTTCCTCTTTAAAAATGCAAATTGCTAAAAAATATTTTTTTATTTTGTTTAGTTTAAATGCTAAAAAAATGCTTTATTATTTTATTTTTGGGGGAATTTACTGAAGAATTCAGGTTTTTTCAATGCTTATTTTTGTATTTTGAATTTTTAATAGTTATGTTATGTTTTTTATACAAAAATATTTTAGTTTAGCCATTCGTTTTTATCTCATTTTTCATATAATTGGAAAGGTGGGACCAGAATTCGTTGCAGTCAAGCGCCAAGTGGATCCCTATGGTATAGGTGGCTGGACCAGAGGGTCCCCTCTTAGTACATCATTACTGGACTGAAAAGGACATGATAGAAGCTGCCTCTGGCCTGTCTGACCCCCTACAAGTAGGAGGACGTAGGTTTGCTGAAGAATTTGAGAACTTTGTCATGTCATGTCGTCTGACCTCGAATGAGATAAAGCACATTCTGTTCCGAAAACTGGGCTCTAACTATTGCAAGGTTGATCGAGGATGGCCACAAGGGGATGTATACGCTTGACTGATCCCATCTACAACCCTGAAGAGAACGTCGCCCCAGACCCTAATGCCCCTTATCAGAACATGATAGAGACTTGAAAGCTCGTGGAAGCTGCCTTTCCCTTGCACGTGAACACAGGGAAAATAGCAGCATGCAAGCAGGAAGATGGAGAGACTGTTCAGGATTATCTGGTTCGCTTGACAAGAGTTCACACGGACTGGACGCACCCGCTGCACATCAGCACAACAGTTTCCTGATGGGTTTGAAACCTGAGCTCTCCAACGCTATCAAGCACCATTGCATGGGATATACCAGACAGCCCCTCGCTACTATAGAAGATCCTGCCAAGCACCATGAGACTCTTCTGAACAAGCCAAGCCAATATCCATTACACCTACATCTACATATAGGTCTAGAAAAGCTCAGTATCCTTTGAAACTTGAGGCAATTGATGGTATTAGACCCATGAGGCAGGGGTCATAGTGCCATGCCCAGATTCACCAGTCAGAACACCAATTTTTCCAGTAAAAAAATCCGGCCGGGATGAGTGGAGCTTTGTTCAGGATCTGCAGGCAGTAAATGCTGCAGTCCAGGCTTGAGCACCTGAAGTACCAAACCCAGGCATGTACATGACATCAGTACTCACTTAAAAACATGGGGATAAGTTACACCCAGTGGCGTACTTTTCTAGCAAACTGGACCCTGTGACTCAGGATCTACCAGTGTGCCTTAGAGCAGTGTCAGCAGCTGAGAAAGCTCTAGTAGCCTCCAGGGAAGTCGAAACAGAACGAGGTGAGTCTGCAAGTCTGTGAGCAGTGCTCAACATCACCTTTTATGTGTTCCTGGGAAGTGCAGATTCTGCTGATCCTGAATCAGCTCAGAGTGCTCAGAAGAGACACTTCTGCTACTGCTACTGTTTCCAAAGCACAGCCAGTTCACCCAGCTGAAACAGGTTTTAGCTGCAGGCAGTTAAACGTCACAAAGACTTCCCCTTGACCATGACAGATGGCAGCATTTACACAGGAAAGCAGAGTCAGTGGTTCCTGTAACTGCACTGAAGTTAAGTGTGCTTCTTTATACAGTCGCTGTAGAGTTTCTCTCTCCCAGTGCTTCACAGATCCCCACGCTCAGCATCCTGAGAGGGAAGGGTCGACCTACAAATCAAGTAGAGGGAGGCTACGAAGTAACAGGACAGAGAAAACGCTAAAACAATACCTTTCCCTCATTGAGCAGACTGGCACAGAGATGGTACCTTTGGTTGCTCGCTTCAAGACATTAGGCCTCAGTTTCCTCTTTAAAAATGCAGATTGCTAAAAAATGTTTTTTTATTTTGTTTAGTTTAAATGCTAAAAAAATGCTTTATTATTTTATTTTTGGGGGAATTTACTGAAGAATTCAGGTTTTTTCAATGCTTATTTTTGTATTTTGAATTTTTAATAGTTATGTTATGTTTTTTATACAAAAATATTTTAGTTTAGCCATTCGTTTTTATCTCATTTTTCATATAATTGGAAAGGTGGGACCAGAATTCGTTGCAGTCAAGCGCCAAGTGGATCCCTATGGTATAGGTGGCTGGACCAGAGGGTCCCCTCTTAGTACATCATTACTGGACTGAAAAGGACATGATAGAAGCTGCCTCTGGCCTGTCTGACCCCCTACAAGTAGGAGGACGTAGGTTTGCTGAAGAATTTGAGAACTTTGTCATGTCATGTCGTCTGACCTCGAATGAGATAAAGCACATTCTGTTCCGAAAACTGGGCTCTAACTATTGCAAGGTTGATCGAGGATGGCCACAAGGGGATGTATACGCTTGACTGATCCCATCTACAACCCTGAAGAGAACGTCGCCCCAGACCCTAATGCCCCTTATCAGAACATGATAGAGACTTGAAAGCTCGTGGAAGCTGCCTTTCCCTTGCACGTGAACACAGGGAAAATAGCAGCATGCAAGCAGGAAGATGGAGAGACTGTTCAGGATTATCTGGTTCGCTTGACAAGAGTTCACACGGACTGGACGCACCCACTGCACATCAGCACAACAGTTTCCTGATGGGTTTGAAACCTGAGCTCTCCAACGCTATCAAGCACCATTGCATGGGATATACCAGACAGCCCCTCGCTACTATAGAAGATCCTGCCAAGCACCATGAGACTCTTCTGAACAAGCCAAGCCAATATCCATTACACCTACATCTACATATAGGTCTAGAAAAGCTCAGTATCCTTTGAAACTTGAGGCAATTGATGGTATTAGACCCATGAGGCAGGGGTCATAGTGCCATGCCCAGATTCACCAGTCAGAACACCAATTTTTCCAGTAAAAAAACCCGGCCGGGATGAGTGGAGCTTTGTTCAGGATCTGCAGGCAGTAAATGCTGCAGTCCAGGCTTGAGCACCTGAAGTACCAAACCCGGGCATGTACATGACATCAGTACTCACTTAAAAACATGGGGATAAGTTACACCCAGTGGCGTACTTTTCTAGCAAACTGGACCCTGTGACTCAGGATCTACCAGTGTGCCTTAGAGCAGTGTCAGGAGCTGAGAAAGCTCTAGTAGCCTCCAGGGAAGTCGAAACAGAACGAGGTGAGTCTGCAAGTCTGTGAGCAGTGCTCAACATCACCTTTTATGTGTTCCTGGGAAGTGCAGATTCTGCTGATCCTGAATCAGCTCAGAGTGCTCAGAAGAGACACTTCTGCTACTGCTACTGTTTCCAAAGCACAGCCAGTTCACCCAGCTGAAACAGGTTTTAGCTGCAGGCAGTTAAACGTCACAAAGACTTCCCCTTGACCATGACAGATGGCAGCATTTACACAGGAAAGCAGAGTCAGTGGTTCCTGTAACTGCACTGAAGTTAAGTGTGCTTCTTTATACAGTCGCTGTAGAGTTTCTCTCTCCCAGTGCTTCACAGATCCCCACGCTCAGCATCCTGAGAGGGAAGGGTCGACCTACAAATCAAGTAGAGGGAGGCTACGAAGTAACAGGACAGAGAAAACGCTAAAACAACACCTTTCCCTCATTGAGCAGACTAGCACAGAGATGGTACCTTTGGTTGCTCGCTTCAAGACATTAGGCCTCAGTTTCCTCTTTAAAAATGCAGATTGCTAAAAAATATTTTTTTATTTTGTTTAGTTTAAATGCTAAAAAAATGCTTTATTATTTTATTTTTGGGGGAATTTACTGAAGAATTCAGGTTTTTTCAATGCTTATTTTTGTATTTTGAATTTTTAATAGTTATGTTATGTTTTTTATACAAAAATATTTTAGTTTAGCCATTCGTTTTTATCTCATTTTTCATATAATTGGAAAGGTGGGACCAGAATTCGTTGCAGTCAAGCGCCAAGTGGATCCCTATGGTATAGGTGGCTGGACCAGAGGGTCCCCTCTTAGTACATCATTACTGGACTGAAAAGGACATGATAGAAGCTGCCTCTGGCCTGTCTGACCCCCTACAAGTAGGAGGACGTAGGTTTGCTGAAGAATTTGAGAACTTTGTCATGTCATGTCGTCTGACCTTGAATGAGATAAAGCACATTCTGTTCCGAAAACTGGGCTCTAACTATTGCAAGGTTGATCGAGGATGGCCACAAGGGGATGTATACGCTTGACTGATCCCATCTACAACCCTGAAGAGAACGTCGCCCCAGACCCTAATGCCCCTTATCAGAACATGATAGAGACTTGAAAGCTCGTGGAAGCTGCCTTTCCCTTGCACGTGAACACAGGGAAAATAGCAGCATGCAAGCAGGAAGATGGAGAGACTGTTCAGGATTATCTGGTTCGCTTGACAAGAGTTCACACGGACTGGACGCACCCGCTGCACATCAGCACAACAGTTTCCTGATGGGTTTGAAACCTGAGCTCTCCAACGCTATCAAGCACCATTGCATGGGATATACCAGACAGCCCCTCGCTACTATAGAAGATCCTGCCAAGCACCATGAGACTCTTCTGAACAAGCCAAGCCAATATCCATTACACCTACATCTACATATAGGTCTAGAAAAGCTCAGTATCCTTTGAAACTTGAGGCAATTGATGGTATTAGACCCATGAGGCAGGGGTCATAGTGCCATGCCCAGATTCACCAGTCAGAACACCAATTTTTCCAGTAAAAAAACCCGGCCGGGATGAGTGGAGCTTTGTTCAGGATCTGCAGGCAGTAAATGCTGCAGTCCAGGCTTGAGCACCTGAAGTACCAAACCCGGGCATGTACATGACATCAGTACTCACTTAAAAACATGG
This sequence comes from Salminus brasiliensis, assembly GCF_030463535.1. Lineage (NCBI taxonomy): Eukaryota > Metazoa > Chordata > Actinopteri > Characiformes > Bryconidae > Salminus > Salminus brasiliensis. The sequence continues at coordinate 34,755,102 of NC_132891.1, read as the reverse complement.
GGATAAGTTACACCCAGTGGCGTACTTTTCTAGCAAACTGGACCCTGTGACTCAGGATCTACCAGTGTGCCTTAGAGCAGTGTCAGCAGCTGAGAAAGCTCTAGTAGCCTCCAGGGACATTGTAGCATATGCTCCACTTACTCTCAAGGTCCCACACTCAGTGCATAACATTCTGCAGGATCAGAAAGTTGCGCATCTCTCAGCATAGCGTTAGCTGCGTTATCATACAGCTTTGCTAGATATGCCTAATGTTACGGTGCAGTGTTGCACCACTCAGAACCCAGCCTCACTCTTGCCTACCCCAGAAGTTGGGGAACCACGCGACTGTCAACTGCTGTTACTACACAGACGTACACCCAGAACAGACCTCAAAGAGGAACCGCTGTCAAACGTGGAGTTAGAGCTTTTCGTAGATGGTTCAGCCAGCAGAGACGAGACAGGAACTAACCTTTGTGGAATTAACACCGGCAGAAGGGAAAGGGTTTCTCCTGGTCTGTGTATGTATGTTTAGTAAATGGGTTGAAGCTTTCCCCACAGGTACTCAGGATGACGAAGCAGTGGCAAAAACATTCCTCAGAGAAATAATCCCTAGGCGGGGTCTGCCACAACGTGTCTCAAGTGACAATAGCACACCATTTGTACACACAGGCCTGATTAGTTTGACCAAGCACCTAGGGATAGACATGAGAAAACATTGCAGCTATCACCCCACTAGCGCTGGGGAAGTTGAAAGGGTTAATGGGACCAGCAAAAATGACACAACAAACAGGCCTCAATTGGGTTAAGTGTCTCCCCCTAGTTCTAGAACCAGGCCACAAAATAGAACTGGTCTCAGTGCCTTTGAGATAGTGTTTGGAAGGCCTCCCAATATGGGATTCCCACCCTCACTTGATAACCAGTTGCTTGACCACTCTCTCACAACGTATTGTACGAGACGCTTCTGTCTGTGTCTAGGCAACCGGCTGAACAGCCCTTCCATGACCACAAGCCAGGTGACTGGGTACTGATCCGAGACCTCCGCAGACGCAGGTGGAATCAACCTAGGTGGACCGGACCTCATCAGGTGCTCCTGGTAACCCACATGGCCGTCAAGGTAGAAGGAAGAGGCACCTGGGTACACCACTCCCACTGCAAGAAAGCATCAGTCTATGTCCAACCCCTAAGCAAGTGCACCAGATAACTCTGCACAACCCCTCAGCCGACGCAAACGTGACCTCATGTCAGGACAATGGTATAACGGGTACAAGATGATGGACCCATGGACCACTCCCGGCCAGTCAATCGGTTGGTGCAGCTGTACTTCAGCATCGAATGGTTTTAGACCTACTCACCATGAAGAAGGAAGGAGTGTGCATTTGAGTGATAATATTACCAGTTATGTGGACCATATGAAACAAACCATCACCCCTCCGCCTGCTAACCCTAACGGCTGGTGGGAATGGCTGTCCCTATTCGGACCATTGGGCCACTGGCTTCTGATGCATGGGAGAGTCCAGGGTGAAGAAGCTTCTTTGGTCTGATGCTTCACCACTGTGAAGCATGGTGGTGGCAGCATCAATTTAGAGTAGTCCTTCAGAGTGGTGTCTTGGTGGCCTTCTCACTAGTCCGGACCTCTGTTGACTTAGGTCGGACACTTAAAAGGGGGTTAATATTTATGCAGTCACTTATTTTACATGATCTACTTTTTTATTGATTTATTTATTGATTGATTTTAATTGAAGGTAAATTATTTAACTGGCATTACTTCAACATTAAAGAGTTTTTGTGAATTCATGTAAAAAAAAAAGTAAATTTCAGTTCTAAAAGCAAGACAAGCTGAAAACATCCAAGGGGTGAATGGGTGGGTGAGTTAGTTGTAATAGTGACTATAAAGTATTGTAAGTCTATACGGTTCCAGTCTCACTGGTTTAAATGTAAATGGTTAAAATGTCCCAGTAGCTCACAGTCAGCGCAACTTCATCTGTATGTAATTAATCAGATCAACACTAGAGGGCGTTTGACCAGTCTTACCGTGCAGTTTGTCTTTTCATGTGATTTGAAATTACAGTGAACTTTCAGGATACATGTGTTACAGGATCAGATAGATTAGATTCGTTCTTTCTTCCCCCTGATATCCCATTCCGTTCATACCATTATATCTGTATTTAATAGTTTATACTGTTGTATATTGTATATAAATTGTATATAGCACTGTAATTCATCTTAATATGAGCAATAACTCCGGTGCAATAATATTACCACCACTATGTCAGATAGATCGATATTTTTTTTCTCTCTTTGTTCTAAATTGATTTGGTTTATTGTATAGAGTGTTTATTTATAGAGTGTTTATTTTTTAGAGTGTTTATTTATATAGTGTTTATTTATAGTGTTTTTAGTGCTTATTTTATAGTGTTAATTTTAGTGTTTATTTTTAGAGTGTTTATTTATAGTGTTTATTTATAGAGTGTTTATTTTTAGAGTGTTTATTTATATAGTGTTTATTTATAGTGTTTTTAGTGCTTATTTTATAGAGCATTCATTTTATAGAGTGTTTATTGTATAGTGTTTATTTATAGTGTTTATTTATATAGTGTTTATTTATAGTGTTTTTTAAAGCTTATTTTAGTGTTTATTTATATTGTTTATTTTTTAGAGTGTTTATTTTATAGAGTGTTTATTTTATAGTGTGTTTATTATATAGTGTTTATTTCTTGAGTGTTTATTTTTTAGAATGTTTATTTATAGAGTGTTTATTTGTAGTGTTTATTTTATAAAATGTTTATTTTATAGTGTTTATTGTATAGAGTGCTTATTTTATAGAGTGTTTATTCTACAGCGTTTATTCTATAGTGTTTTTTGTATAGAGTGTTTATTTTATAGAGTGTTTATTCTTACAGGAACGGTTGCAGCTGCAACAACTGTAATTTCCCTCCTGGGATCAATAAAGAATTTCTGAAAAAAAAAATGCAAAAATAATAAATAAATAATACATGTCATACTTGTGTTGCTCTCACCAAGTAAAATTACTTGTATGTGTAACAAACTTGGCGAAATAAAGAGATTCTGATTGTGATTCTGATCCTGTTTTTGTGCTTCAGGAGACCCTACTGTATGATAATAGTTGGTAGTTTCTTGGTTTAAACAAGAAATAGTTCATTCAAATAGCAATTCATGAGGTTTTAACAGGAAACAGGAGGAGGAAGAAGCCCTTAGAGAACCTATAAAAAAAAACATAACCCTTGGTCCTGGATCCTCTGCTCACTTCGTGAACCCACCAACAATGAAGCTGCAGATCACGGTGGTGCTCTTGGGAGTGTTTTTCGTTGAAGGTATAAAATTTCTTATCTTGTTTTAAAAGGGGGATGTAATTTTATCTGCATATATCACATATCACTATTCCTGGTATTTCTTTGTCTACAATCAGGCCAATTATGAGATTTGCGTTTGCGTGTTAGGGCGACATCTTTAACATGTAGGTGCATTCCAGTCACCCCAGTAGGTGAATTACAATGGACTAAACAGGTCATTTGGACATTTTAAGTGAGATTTTAAACAATAGGTAGTGAAAGTGTTCAGCTTGAAGGGAAATATTCACCATCAATCACCATCATATTATAAATCATTTGACACCAATAGAAAATTGTGAATTATAGAAGGTGAAATACTGAACTTACAGTTCCCATTATCAGTACATAGAAGGGAGACTTGTGGGACCTGCTGGTGCAAGAAAATCAAGTGATGATCCTGAGGACAGATAGTAAAGCGATATATCATACCGATATAATAATTCCATAAAATTAGAAATTTTGAATGTTATAACTTTCAACAATCATTATTTACTATTTATATTTTATTTGATAGGAATGATGTAATTGTTTCAATACAATTGTATGATCGAACATTTGTGCTACGGAAATATAATAATATAATAAGATACGGAAATACTATAAAAAACACACATAGTTCACATTTCTACACCTTAGTCATTTAGAGTTATGTAGAAATTCATGTACGTCTAAATTTAATTATTTTATTATTATATTCTTTATTTATTTATTTATTTTTGTTTAATTACTTAATATTCATCATGTTGCAGCCAGCAGAGCTCAAAACAACCGCATTGCTAGCTAAGTTTACTAATGTTAAACTTCAAAGTAAACAAAAAAACAATGATTTGATGCTAATGAAAGTTTAGCATCACATCCATTAGCTGTGTTTCATTAGTTCTGTTAGCATCACATCAATGTTTTTTTTTGGTTACTTTGAAGTTTAACATTAGTGAACCTAGCTAGCAATGCGGTTGTGTTGAGCTCTGCTGGCTGCGACATGATGAATATTATATAATAAATAAATAAATATAAATAATAAATCTAATAAATTTAGATGTACAGAAATCTATTTCAATGTCTTATCTCCACAGGCTAGACTAGCAGCTAGACTTTCTTCACTCAGCATGGTATTTAATCCTCCCAGAAGGATACGTTAACTTCTCTTCATTTTTTTATGCATGGCCCTTTGCAACAAGAGTAAGTGGAGTAAGGCGGGGCCCCTTGAGGAGGTCGGGTCTTTTCTACTGTAATTGAAAACTTTGAACGTTGCTGCTGTTGTAGTTTAAAGTTAGTTAAAGTAGTAAGAAGTTTTTAGTACTTCTTACATAAAAGCAAAATTCATATAATTTGTAGCGTCAGTCTTCTAACAAAAAATATGGCACAGCACAAAATATTGAAGTGTCATATGGAATCGTAGCCCATTCCTCATGGACTGTGGCCTCCAGTTCACTAATATTGATCAAATCCCTTCTTTTAATTCTTCAAATGAAATAAATATCTTCTTGGGGTATTTAAATTGGCCTTGTTTGATTGGTTTATTGCTGAAACAGCTGGAAGTTTGTACAATTCGCTAATAAACCTAATTTGGAGTTAAATCATTTTGAATGTCTATCTGTTGAATGTAACTGTGCTTATTTTTTTATTTTCATATTGGATTCTTTCTGTCTTCTAGCCTTCAGCCTGCAGTGTCATGACTGCAGACTACAGCATCATGAATTTTGTACAGACGCATACAATCATGAGAGAGAGTGCTCTGATCAGTGTGTCCGACTGACCTTCTCTTTAAGCATGGGTAAGAGTAACTCCAGCATGAATCATGAGTAGATCTATCTGTACATCTTTAGTAATGCATATTAATGTTGTCAATGCTATTTGTCTATAGGAGGTACACAGATTGATAGAAATATAAATGGCTGCCAAGAACCCGCAGTTTGCATTAACGGGAGCATAAACACTGGACATCTGAAAGCATCTCTGAACTCTGAATGCTGCACTACTAACCTCTGCAACAATGAAAAAATGCCAGGTAGCAACTTCTTTTGAAGCTTTTGAGAGCAAACCCTGAAGCCTAAGAACTCATTAACTTATTCTTTGGTGGTTTATGAGATTTTCTACTTGTATAGAACAGAACATGGTACCTTTTCATTAAATGTTTTAGTAGAATGTGTATGGTTGTTGTGGTCAAGGTTGTGCTATGATGATAATAAAACGTACTGTATCTTACTCTGTATCTGATGGTTGTGTTCAACTGTTAAGCTTCACAGAAGCTGCCTACCAACGGGAAGAAGTGCTGTCTTAACCAGGACTGCTCAAGCACAGTGAATTGTGAGGGAGATGAAGACTTCTGCTTTATTGGAAGAGGTAAAGAACTACCAGGTCTCAACCTCAAAACTATCTGTCTGTCTATCTATCTGTCTGTCTGTCTGTCTGTCTGTCTATCTATCTATCTATCTATCTATCTATCTATCTATCTATCTATCTATCTATCTATCTATCTGTCTGTATGTCTGTCTATCTGTCTGTCTGTCTGTCTGTCTGTCTGTCTGTATGTCTGTCTGTCTGTCTGTCTGTCTGTATGTCTGTCTGTCTGTCTGTCTATCTGTCCCTCTTTATCATTTATTTCCTGTATTTCTTTTGTTTTTTCTTCATCAGAAATACCTTTGGACGAGGACTTGATCTCTTTGAGAGGATGTGTGACCAAAAGCATCTGTGACCTAAACATCTCATTATTGAAAAGATTTCTAAGGCTTGATCGATCAGTACCAGTCAATATGAGCTGCTGTCAGGGGGGTCTGTGTAACGCAGCTGAGGGGATTAAGCTGAGTCTCCTGATCATGCTGGGACCCCTGCTGTCCTCCATCCTCTTCCTCTGAATTCTCTGCACAGCTTCCTCAGGCAGTGATCTGTATACAAGAAAGTAATACAACAAATAGGATCTCATACATAATGTGGCAGCATAATGAGTCCCAGTGCTTTAGTTGGCAGTGTATTTGTTTTCTATTGTGATTTGAAGTTATGTTTTTCTGTTCAGTGCACATATCGTCTCTGTCACGCTAAAACTACTTTTTGATATAATTGTGAATCTGGCAGTTGTTCTTTACCTTGTTCTAAGTTCATGATAAATTGACCAATAGAAATGCTCTAATTGACTAAGCCTTTTTATTGACTTTTATTAAAAGTCGATATCCAATCTTTCATTTGTGCTTCCATTGGTGTTTTGTGTTAAAATTTATAATCAGATTTTTTTCTGTGTGTGTGCCTAACTGCTTTTAAGGTTAGGATTAGGGCCTGGGTTAGGATTAGCTATTGGGCTGAGGTTAGAGTTAGGATTAGGGCCAGGGTTAGGATTAGCTTTTAGGCTGAGGTTAAGGTTAGGATTAACTATTGGGCTGAGGTTAGAGTTAGGATTAGGGCCAGGGTTAGGATTAGCTTTTAGGCTGAAGTTAAGGTTAGGATTAGCTTTTGGGCTGAGGATAAGGTTAAGATTAGGGCCAGAGTTAGGATTACCTTTTGGGCTGAGGATAAGGTTAAGATTAGGGCCAGAGTTAGGATTACCTTTTGGGCTAAGGTTAAGATTAGGGCCAGAGTTAGGATTACCTTTTGGGCTGAGGTTAAAGTTGGGATTAGGGCCAGGGTTAGGATTAGCTCTTGGGCTGAGGTTAAGATTAGGGCCAGAGTTAAGATTACCTTTTGGGCTGAGGTTAAGATTAGGGCCAGAGTTAGGATTACCTTTTGGGCTGAGGTTAAGATTAGGGCTAGAGTTAGGATTACCTTTTGGGCTGAGGTTAAGATTAGGGCCAGAGTTAGGATTACCTTTTGGGCTGAGGTTAAAGTTGGGATTAGGGCCAGGGTTAGGATAAGCTCTTGGGCTAAGGTTAAAGTTAGGATTAGGGCCAGGGTTAGGATTAGCTTTTGGGCTGAGGTTAAGGTCTAGGGTCCAGGGTTAGGATTAGCTTTTGGGCTTCAGAATCTTTACCTCAGTTTATCCAGATGCTTTACTGCTTCTACTGCACTGATCTGCTGTTGATGTGTTACTGATACTCTGTTAAAAGTTTATTATTCAGGTGTAAAAGCTTTACCCTGAGTTGTACAAAAAAAGGATCATCAACATGAAGGACTCAGTGTCACCAAACATTCACATAATATCACAATTTAATGGCTGTACATTTCTTAAAAATAATGACAATTATTTAAATATTGTGAAAATGAAATGAAATGAATGGAGTGATCATGATGTGGTTATAAAATCACTCTCTACTTCAATACATACACTATTTGGACAAATATATTGGGACACTATCTATTATACATTGAATTCAGGTGTTTCATTTAGTCCCACTGCCACTTGTGTATATAATCAAGTCTCTAGCCATGCAGTCTATCCTTCTTACACACATTAGTGTGTATGTAATAGGAGACACCGCTGCACCAACAACAACAAGTCAGCTGGTAAAATTTAGACCTTCCCTCCTAGATCTTCCTCCATCAGCTGTGAGTGGTATTATTATTGAACATTGGGAGTGTTTAGGAACCTCAGCAACTCATAAAGACCAGATAAAGTCACAGAGCGGGGTCAGGGGTCCGAGTGCTGGGCTCAGAGCATAGTTCAGAAAAGCCTCCTAATGCCTAATTTGTAGGTGTCCAAATACTTTTGCCTCCATAGTGCAGATGAACAGCTGAATTCTGAAAATCAGATAGACTCAAATTGAGACATCTCTTTTCTCCAGCCTCAGACTAGAGCTTTTCAAAATGCCTCTTCAGTTTAACAGGTTTTTAAATGACATTAGCAAAATGTAAAACAGTCGATGTGCCTCACACTATTTTTACTTCATCAGCAATAGATCATATATCTCACTTTCTCAAAACTACAGGATAACTGAAAGAGTTGAGGGGTTGGTTGGTGGCTGACAATTCTTGTAAGTCTATGCTTTTTAAGTGTCATTGGTTTACAGTAAAACTGTGGATTACACTCACAGTTGGAACTGCTTCCTCTTTATGGAATTCATCAGATCTCCACTAGATAGCAAAGGGAAGCAGTTTGAGGCCTTACATGGAAAAGACCACCATCTACTGACTGTTCTTATCTTATCAACTGGCTGTTTGCTCACTCTTATCATGACCTAATCATGTAGTTTGTGTGTCTTTGGCTGACGGCCTATAAGTCAGTATGCTCAAATATGATGATCTTGCTCATGGTATTTCTTCTGAAGTTGCTACAGAACTAGAGATGTGAGATGAGTCTGCAAGTCTGTGAACAGTGTGCAACACCTCTTCTATATTTTAAAGGGTGGTTGAAACCCTGAATAGACCGAATTCACACAGGAAAGCAGAGTCAGTGGCTCACATCACAGCACTGAAGTCAAGTGTTAATTAAGACAGAAAGTTTTTTCAGAGGGTAAGTTAAGTTAAGGTCTTAACTTAACTTAACTTAACTTAACAGTCTCTTAATGATTCGCATGTTATAAATATACTTGAAAATATAATATAGTAATACATTTTCATTTATATTAAAAAGTTTTTAAAAAACGTATAATGCAGTTAAATTTAGTTTAATATACTTCATAAATACTTTGTGAAGTAAAATTACATTTCCCTTAAAGCTCACTTGAAATATGTTATATATATATATATATATATATATATATATATATATATATATATATATATATATATGTATAAAAGGTATACTTTAATAAATAAATGAAAAAAAGTAAATGAAGTAAATAAATGAGTTAAATAAATTAAGTTGTACGTAAAACTGGATATATCCCACATATTACTCAACTGTTTTAGGTTAGGTGAATGTTTGTGTTATTTTACAGGTCTTTGAGTTCAATTGACTAACTAATAAACTAATTGAGTTTATTCAGTTGACACTGGCAAATGAACAGAGATTGGCCCATACAAGCATAAAAAGCTGAATTGAGTGTCTAAATAAAAACATATTTCATGTATATTTCTAATACACTCAGTGTTTATTAGTAATATTTTGTATTCATTTCACATTTAACAGTAAACCTTTATGTAAAATAAAGGTTTATATACATATGCAGTAGTACGCTTAAAATAGCTCCAATTAACCACAGCTAAGAACACAATTAAAGTTATGCATTTATACTAATTTTGTACAATTAAAGTAGAATAAGTACAAAAATAGCTCACTGATCAAAGTAGACAGAAAGAAAGAAGAAATTTTATTTGAGCTGTTTATTGGATTTGCAAATCACAGACTTGTGCATATTCACATTCACTGCAAAAGCTAAGATCATGGCAGGGAAAATAGTCTGAAATCTAGTTGTGAGGTGTTTAATATTTAAATAATTAATAAGATGAGTCTGCAAGTCTGCAACAGTGTGCAACACACAACAGTGTGCAACACCTCTTCTATATTTTAAAGGGTGGTTGAAACCCAGTTGCTATCTGCTGGCAGCCACAATTCACTGAATATTTACCACTGACCATTCCTGGCAGCACTCAGTCAGTGCTAGTCATATATGGAAGTCCGAATTCACACAGGAAAGCAGAGTCAGTGGCTCACATCACAGCACTGAAGTCAAGCGTTAATTAAGACGGAACGTTTTTCAGAGGGTAAGTTAAGTTAAGGTCATGGGGCAAAAGTACGAGTTCTGAATTATACAGCTCGTTTTTGATCTTCATCAGATCTTCAGAATTCATCAAGGAAGTGTTGAGGCCTTATTCTTGCATTGAAAAGATCTGTATTACTCTGCATCTGTATCCGAACTAACCCAGCTAACATGTCCATTTGGGGCCTGTATGGGTAGCCCAGAGAGTTTTGTTCTTGGGTTCCACATTGGCCCCACAAATGGATTTTCAGAGGGGGTCAGTGATGGGACCAGGAGAGGTTAAACATGGACACCTGGACATCTGGATTGTACACAAGTACAGTCAACACAAGTCAAGTCAAGTCAAGCGGCTTTATTTTCATTTCAACTACATACAGAGTACAAATGAAACCAAACAATGGTCCTCCAGGACACAACACAGTGCAGACAGACAGTGCAACATAATGCAGACAGTGCAGACGAGACACAGAGTGCAGACTAGAAAGTGTAAATAAATAAATAACAGCTCTGTGCAAAATGCAATGTGCAACTTATGCACAATCAATGTACAAAGAGTCCAGTGATGTAGTGGGGTAGTATGTAGTGCAATGCTTTCACATTGTCTGGGATTCACATCGGGTGAATGAGTCTGTGTGCATGGAGGACTCCATCCATTTAGTCTCTGGAGTTGAGAAGTCTGATGGTTTGTGGGAAAAAGCTGTTGCAGAGTCTCGTCGACTCTTGGACCGGATGCTGCGATACCTTCTTCCTGATGGTAGGAGGGAGAGCAGTTTGTGAGGTGGGGTCATTCACAATGCTGGTTGCTTTGTGGATGCTGTGGGTGGTGTAAATGTCCATGGTGGATGGGAGAGAGAATCCGATGATCCTCTCAGCTGTCCTCACAATACTTTGGAGGGTCTTGTGGTCGGAGACGGTGCAGTTTCCAAACCAGGCAGTGATGCAGTTGCTCAGGATGCTCTCTATGGTGCCTCTGTAGAAGATGGTGAGGATGGGTGGAGGAAGACGGGCCTTTCTTAGCTTCTGGAGGAAATAGAGACGCTGCTGGGCTTTCTTGGCTGTAGAGCTGATGTTCAGGGTTCAGGTGAGGTTCTCTACTAAGTGGACACCAAGAAACGTGGTGCTCTTAACAGTCTCTTAATGATTCGCATGTTGTAAATATACTTGAAAATATAATATAGTAATACATTTTCATTTAAATTAAAAAGTTTAAAAAAACATATGATGCAATTAAATTTAGTTTAATATACTTCATAAATACTTTGTGAAGTAAAATTACATTTCCCTTAAAGCTCACTTGAAATATGTTATATATATAAATGTATAAAAGGTATACTTTACTAAATAAATGAAAAAAAGTAAATGAAGTAAATAAATAAGTTAAATAAATTAAGTTGTACGTAAAACTGGATATATCCCACATATTACTCAACTGTTTTAGGTTAGGTGAATGTTTGTGTTATTTTACAGAACACAATTAAAGTTATGCATTTATACTAATTTTGTACAATTAAAGTAGAATAAGTACAAAAATAGCTCACTGATCAAAGTAGACAGAAAGAAAGAAGAAATTTTATTTGAGCTGTTTATTGGATTTGCAATCACAGACTTGTGCATATTCACATTCACTGCAAAAATCATCATGGCAGGGGAAATAATTTATATTAATTAATAATATTAATTAATAGTATTAATAATATTAATCTTCTAATATCCAATAATAAATGCCAGGAGCATTTTTACAGTGAGAGTTTTAATCATATCAATTCTAATTTAGATGTCCTGTGATGTCCCGGGGCACCGTGGGAGTGTGGAGGGTCCAGTGCCAGTAAGGTTCACTGGAAACAAGAGAAAACAGCACACAGCACAGAGTTTAGATCATCAGATTAAAAAGACTGCAGCCATTTTTATCATTAATTAAATGTTAATAACAGCTGACTTGTAAGTGGATTAAGACTGGATGGATGTTGAAGGAATCTGTCTTACCAAACCCTGCTCTAGATCTTCTCCTCCTTGAACTCGGTGGTGATAGAGTTGCCAGCCTGGCACCTGTATTCCCCATACTCCACCATGCTCTGAGAACCAGTGGTGATGGTCAGCTTGACTGGAACCTTCACGTCCAGCTGCTTCCTCACCATGTTCACCATGAGCTTGGTGTGGGGAGGGATTTTGGCAGGCAGGGAAACCTGAGTGCTCTTCCTCTCAGTTCTGGTGTTGCTGCTCCCCTTCTGCACAGTGAAGGTGTTGCTCAGAGAAAAGCTCTGCTGTACTTTCATCATTTCTACATTTACAGCAAATGACGTTCCCCAGCTTAGTTGTGTTGAATTGCTAAAGCTGAAGCTATCAGTGATGGAGCCCTCGTACTCTTTACTCAGCTCAGTGGAGAAGCTTTGTTCTTGGTCTCCATGGTTCAGACCACACAGGGAGTCGATGACCACCGAATTCACATGCTCTTCTTTCTTGTCCCACTGGATCTCTGCCTCTATGGTGGGTTTCCCTGGTTTCAGAGGGCGCAAATGAGACACTTGGTCATTGAACCAGCCGTACGTAGGCATGTCTCGAGATGCTCTGGCCACCAGCTTAGCACCAGCTCTGTTGATGTGCTGATAGAGGACCCATGCTCCTCTCTGAACCTTGTGAGAAGACGCCAAATCGTTGAAGGAGCCATAGCACAGGTTGGTTTCAGTGGTGAGGACAAGGCTCCTGCCTCCATAGTTAGCATGCTCATAAAGCGTTATCTGAGGATTGGTCAGGTCCTCCGTCACCTTCTCCAGAGAAGAAAAGGCGTCGTTGCTCTCCACTCTGGCGTACTCTCCCTCCTCGTACACATACTGAGAACCACTGAAGTTAACATGTTCATGTGCAACCCATGGCTCCCCGATCACCTTCAGAGAGGAGACGCAGTCGTTGAAGTTCTCCTCAATTAAGTTACAGACACTGGAGGTGAACTCTCTACTCATGCCCTGAAAGTCAACATGCTCGTAGATGATGATCTTGCTCATGGTGTCGCTCCTTAAGTCGATACAGAACAAGGTGAGTCTGCAATTCTGTGAGTAGTGTGCAACACCCCATCTGTATTTATAGGGTCGGATGCCCTGATTCTACTGATCCTAAATCAGTGTAGAACCAGAGTAGACATTTCTACTTCTACTTGTTTCCAAGCTAAAACCAGTTAGAACCAGTTTAAACCACCTGTTAGCTGTTGGCAGCCACACTTCACTGAATACTTACCACTGAACATTTCCGTCTGCACTCAGTGGTCACAACAGAAGACAGAGTTGACACAGAAAAGTTGAGTCAGTGACTCATATCACCGCACTAAAGTCAAGCTTTAACTGAAGCCTCTCAGACACTAGGTTAAGAACACAGGGACAAAGGTAATAGTTCTGTATTATACAGCTCATTATTCCCAGCCAACACGCTCATGTGGGGCTCACATTGGCGGAACATGGCCAAGGTGGGTTCCAGGTGGGCATGGGCTCTGAGTGGGTTTGTACATGTGTCATGGCTTCCCCAATGGGCCTGATAGTTACAGCCCACCCATAATTTCTCATAGGTCCCATCTAGACCCCATGTGCAGTGTACAACCCAAGTGAGGTCCATGTTTAACCCCTCCTGGTCCTATCAGTGACCCTGGTGGGCATCCATATGTGGGGTCAATGTAGAAACCGAGGACAGAGCTTTCTGGCTCCCAGCTGTGCTGCCCGTACAGGCCCCACATGGACATGCCAGCTGGGTTGGATCAGATCTTTAGTGTCCATCAAGGAAGGGAAGAGGCCTAAATCAAAAACTTCTTCAGTTACTCTGTGTCTAAATCTGAACTAAGCCTAAACTCTAGAGCTCATAATTCAGCCTATGAGTACTGCACACAGGGACAGCTGTAACAGTGGAGGGGTTGCTAAAATATTTTGTAAATGGATGCTTTTCCATTACCAACCCAAATACATAAAAACCCTTAAAAATAATGTTTAAAATAGTCATTAAAATTCAACGTAGGGTTCAGTGGCATTTAATAAGCATTCGGTTGAATGTTAGTTGAAAGTCAGGTGAGCATCCATGAGTGCATCTACAATGGACCATCCAAGTAAAATGGTACTGCGGAATCTACAACAGAAGCTCAGGCCACAATCAGAGACACATATTTCATATAAAGCCTCCAGCACTGCCAGCAAGTAAATGCAAGCAGGGAATGCTAACTTTTCCTGTATATCATATAACACATCCAGTACCGCTAGAAAGTAAAGGAGCTCTTCAGTTTTCTATATTTCTGCATAATTCTGACCTGAGATGCTCAAATCTTCATGTAGTTTCTCAATCCAGCATACAAGACCCCAATTAAACACATGACACAGACATGTAAAATATTTGACATTGTTTTATTGAGCAAAATTACTCAACAAGTAGGTGGAGCTTAGCTTTCAGGTTCTGGTAGTAACCCTTGAGGCGCAAGAACTTCAACCAAACATTTCAGGGAACTGGTTTGGAGGTATTGTGGACCATTTCTGCTTTAAAGATTCCCAGTGAGAGTGTCAACGGGGCACCATGGGAGTGTGGATGGTCCAGCGCCAGTAAGGTTCACTGGAAACAAAAGAAAACTGCACATGAGTTTAAATCATAACCACTACTTACAGATGTTAAAGGAATCTGTCTTACCAAGCCCTGCTCTAGATCTTCTCCTCCTTGAACTCGGTGGTGATAGAGTTGCCAGCCTGGCACCTGTATTCTCCATACTCCACCTTGCTCTGAGAACCAGTGGTGATGGTCAGCTTGACTGGAACCTTCACGTCCACCTGCTTCCTCACCATGTTCACCGTGAGCTTGGTGTGGGGAGGGATTTTGGCAGGCAGGGAAACCCGAGTGCTCTTCCTCTCAGTTCTGGTGTTGCTGCTCCCCTTCTGCACAGTGAAGGTGTTGCTCAGAGAAAAGCTCTGCTCTCCTTTCATCACTCCCACATCTACAGCAAATGACATTCCCCAGCTTAGTTGTGTAGAATTGCTAAAGCTGAAGCTATCAGTGATGGAGCCCTCGTACTCTTTACTCAGCTCAGTGGAGAAGCTTTGTTCTTGGTCTCCATGGTTCAGACCACACAGGGAGTCGATGACCACCGAATTCACATGCTCTTCTTTCTTGTCCCACTGGATCTCTGCCACTATGGTGGGTTTCCCTGGTTTCAGAGGGCGCACATGAGAAACTCGGTCATTGAACCAGCCGTACGTAGGCATGTCTCGAGATGCTCTGGCCACCAGCTGAGCACCATCTCTGTTGATGTGCTGATAGAGGACCCATGCTCCTCTCTGAACCTTGTGAGAAGACGCCACGTCGTTGAAGGAGCCATAGCACAGGTTGGTTTCAGTGGTGAGGACAAGGCTCCTGCCTCCATAGTTAATATGCTCATAAAGCGTTATCTGAGGATAGGTCAGGTCCTCCGTCACCTTCTCCAGAGAAGAAAAGGCATCGTTGCTCTCCACTCTGGCGTACTCTCCCTCCTCATACACATACTGAGAACCACTGAAGTTGATATGCTCATATGCAACCCATGGATCCCCGATCACCTTCAGAGAGGAGATGCAGTCGTTGAAGTTCTCCTGTTTTAAGTTAGAGACACTGGAGGTGAACTCTTTGCTCATGCCCTGAAAGTCAGCATGCTCGTAGATGATGATCTTGCTCATGGTGTCGCTCCTGAAGTCGAAACAGAACGAGGTCAGTCTACAAGTCTGTGAGCAATGTGCAACACCCCATCTGTATTTATAGGGGGCGCAGTGGAATTTGAGAATCAGATTCTGCCGATCCTGAATCAGTTTAGAACCAGAGTAGACATTTTTGAACTTCTTTACAAGCTGAAACCAGCTGAAACATGTCGTTATCCGCAGGCAGTTGCACTTACTCAAGGCTTACCACTGACCCTTTTTGCTTGTGCCAGAGTCGGTAGCTCCTTCATTGTTAAGATGTTAAACGGAGCATCAGTTAAATGTGCTGTTATGTATGGTATGTGCATTGTTACACAATTCAGGTTTGTATTGTTACCAGCAGAGCCAGCAGCTCCTCCCAATCAAAGCCACCAATATGTGCAAACTGATGAACAGCTTTCCCTCACTTAGGGCAAGAACTTACCAGCGCAATGCTGGTGAACAATACTCCCTAAGCAAACAGGGATGTAGATACAGAATAGTACTCTGTTGCCGAAGGCGTGTCACTCAGGGCCGCTGTTGTGGATAGCCTGGCGCGCCACGTGGCCAGAGGGCAGAAAAAGTGTGCACGGCTGTCTCGTGCTAATAAGCCCTCATCTGCAGCTTAGCGGCAACATCAAAGCATGCCAGAAGCAGAACCATGTGAGTAGTTTCTTTCATGCTGCAAGAGGCTGATGGGCTGTTGTTGTCCTCTACCTGGAAAATGCTGCTCCCCTGCAGCTCGGCTGTTCCTCCTGCTTTGTGATACCAGTGACCAGACATTTTAATATAGTCCCCTTCGGAGTTGTTTTTATTCAGCACCCTCTTTTTGGGCCACAACTGGAAAAATTGTTGGTACCCTTCAGTTAGTGAAAGGAATAACCCACAATGGTCACAGAAATAACTTGAATCTGACAAGTTTTATGAAAAAGAACAAATGAAAATTGAACACTGAATTTGATGCTTCAACAGACTTATTTTAAAAAGTAAAACTCATTAAACAGGCCTGGACAAAAATGATGGTACCCTAGAAAGTAATGTGACCAAAAGGGACATGTTAAATCAAGCTGTGTCCACTAATTAGCATCACAGGCGTCTACAATCTCGTAATCAGTCATTTGGCCTATATATAGGGCTACAGGTAGTCACTGTGCTGTTTGGTGACATGGTGTGAACCACACTCAACATGGACCAGAAGAAGTGAAGGAAAGAGTTGTCTCAGAAGATTAGAAAGAAAATTATAGTCAAGCATGTTAAATGTAAAGGTTATAAGACCATCTCCAAGCAGCTTAATGTTCCTGTGACTACAGTTGCAGATATTATTCAGAAATTTAAGATCCATGGGACTGTAGCCAACCTACCTGGACATGGCTGCAGGAGGAAAATTGATGACAAATCAAAGAGATGGATAATATGAATGGTAACAAAAGAGCCCAGAAAAACTTCTAAAGAGATTAAAGGTGAACTTCAAGCTCAAGAAACATCAAGCTCAAATGTCAGATCAAACCATCCGTCATTGTTTGAGCCAAAGTGGACTTCATGGGAGACAACCAAGGAGGACACCATTGTTGAAAACAAATTTTTAAAAAGCCAGACTGGAATTTGCCAAACTACATGTTGACAAGCCTCAAAGCTTCTGGGAGAATGTCCTATGGACAGATGAGACAAAAAATTCACTTTTTGCCAAGGCATATCAGCTCTATGTTCACAGACGGAAAAATGAAGCATATCAAGAAAAGAACACTGTCCCTACTGTGAAACATGGAGGAGGCTCTGTTATGTTCTGGGGCTGCTTTGCTGCATCTGGCACAGGGTGTCTTGAATCTGTGCAGGGTACAATGAAATCTCAAGACTATCAAGGGATTCTAGAGAGAAATGTGCTGCCCAGTGTCAGAAAGCTTGGTCTCCATCGCAGGTCATGGTTTTTGCAACAGGATAATGACCCAAAACACACAACTAAAAACACCCAGGAATGGCTAAGAGGAAAACATTGGACTGTTCTGAAGTGGCCTTCTATGAGCCCTGATCTAAATCTTTGGAAGGAACTGAAACATGCAGTCTGGAAAAGGCCCCCTTCAAACCTGAGACAACTGAAGCAGTGTGCTCATGAGGAGTGGGCCAAAATACCTGCTGTGAGGTCCAGAAGTCTCATTGACAGTTACAGGAATCGTTTGGTTGCAGTGATTGCCTCAAAAGGTTGTGCAACAAAATATTTAGTCAAGGGTACCATCATTTCTGTCCAGGCTTGTTTCATGAGTTAATTCTTTTTCTTTTTATCTTTTTAAGCATGGTTGAAAAGTAATGTCTGACTGTCACTGGTTAATTTTTTATAGCATTTTTATTTATTATTACTTTTGATTCAAGTTATTTCTGTGACCATTGTGGGTTTTTCTTTCATTAACCGAGGGGTACTAACAATTTTGTACCAACAAAAAATAGTGAAAGCATTATTTTATTAATTAAATGAGTTTTAATGTATTAATGTCAATTCTCAGGTAAATATGGAATTTTAAAAGGTAAGATAAAGGTGCAAGTACTACGTACAGCGTACGTACGTATCCACATCATCTTAAGCAGTCTTTCCACTGGTAGCTTCTTCCTGTCTGTGCTGTCCTGTCCTTTCTTTTAGGCTGCAGGGGTTAAGTCCTGATCTGCCTATGCTGGTTTCAGGCAGACTGTCAGGGATCAGTCTGATTTGCAGACTGGTCTGCAGTCAGACTTTTAAACTCACAGTGACTGAACTACCCACTACCCATAGAATTTTACCCTGTCTGCATCCTATATATCTTATTTATATATTCTATACTTTACTACCTCAATACCTGCTGTCGGCATATAATTTCACAGCATATTACATTTTATGCATCTTATTATCAATACCTACCAGTGAAATATCAATTCAATTCAATTTTATTTCGATAGGCTTTTTACAACAAATGTGGTCACAAAGCAGCTTTACAGAAATCCGGGTCTGAGCCTTTTTTGAGCCATCTAGTGGCAACAGTAGCAAGGAAAGTTCACTTTATCAACTAGCACAACCATAACAGTGGTTCCTCTACAAAGGGAACAAGCAAAATAAAAGAAATGAACAAATAAACCAACATAATTAAGATTTCTTAGGAGGAAAACCTAGATTAGCATAAACACTGGATTTATTTAGGTTAACATAGGGGAAATAAGGGTGTCCCGCAGACCAGGTTAAGTGTGGTGTACAGAGTTGAAGAGATGGTGGTTCGTTCTTTCTCAGCTCCTTAGCGCTGGTCCCAATGATGGGCTACTACTAACCCAGTTCAAGTACTTCCTAGGATACTACCCATGGACTCCAGTCATTTCCGCCTATAGAAAGTTATTTGTGAAAATGGGGTCTGAAGCTCCTTCACAATCCAGGCTGGTTCGATGGAAAATTGGTGGCCGCAGCCTCTGTGGTATTTCAGGTAAACTGTGGTTAGTAGATCCTTGGCCATCCCAGTCATGCTTACTCCCTACCATCGTTCAGGCCATGCTGTCAGGTTGACCAAGACTGGAATGTGGACCCACTGGATGTTGTGATCAATACCCTGGTATATGGGCTAGTCCCTACACTGGACTGAGGTGCTGGTTGTTGTTCTGGATACTTCTTCTAAGTGATTAGGAGGATCCACAGCCACATTGTTTCCCTGTTATTCTGGAAAATGAACAGAAATAAAGTATTACTGGGTTTGGGTGAGTGTTCATGGGCTCCATAAATTGCTTGTTTAACAATTTTCCATTACTGCACCAAAAAATAAAATAAGTAAATAGTTGCAGTTGCTGATTCTCAGTGGGCTAGTAATAGTCTATGCATTTCTAAAGGTAGGTGTGATTATTGCTCATTGTAATACAGTAGAGTTGAATTGTCCATATAATCAACCAATAATCGACTTTCTGTTTAATTTGACTTGGTAATCCACACCTGGGAATATTTGCATTTTGGCTGCTTTGTGGATTTATTTATTCGACAGTGTTTCTGATGTATACCCATGAATATTGCATTAACCAGAGGCGGATTAAGAAGCATCCAGAGTGTAGAGCACATACCAACAAAACATACCACTAATCCATACCACATACCACTAATCTATTATATGCTTTAATATCAAAGCATTTTAATAAATTAACCATGGTTATAAGCATAAAAGTCCATGTACACTTAAACATAAAGGTGCCTCAAATGGGTCTTTGAGGGATGCCATAGGGATGTAATAGAGATGTTTGAGTATGAAGAACTTTTAAATTGGTAAATAACCTTTACATAAATTGTTGGTTCTTCACGCTCACACATCACTATTGCAAACATGGTTCTTAATGAAACCAAAAGTCTACTACATATCATGCAGCTATGGCTGCCGACGTAAAGTGCCACACATGCCACACAGTTCGAATCGGGTAGCAAAACAAATCAGGTAACATTTACCATCATGCTCTCTGCCACGCCATGCTGTTCAAACTAGCGAGACCGATGATGGGGGTGGAGTTTAACTGTTATGCGCACAAAGTTTGCGGGACTGGGAGCCCTGGACGTCCAGCTCGGCCTTCCCGCAGGCTGCAACTGGTAGTAGTGGTTGTCCCACGTCGACGTGTAGCAGAATGCACCACAGAAGCAAAGGCACCTCCATCGCCCAACAGGGTTCGACTCCTGTCAACTGTACACTCCCCTTTCAAAATAAAAGTCCTCCACCATTTACAAGTCCAGCATTTGCTCAAGTCCTCTGCTTTTGGGTAGGCAGTTTAACAATGAGAGCTGAGGCTTTTTGCAAAGCAAAAAAGCAGAAAAAATTTATAAAATAAAATAAAATATATTTTATAAAAATATAAAATAAATTTTAAAAATGGTTAAAAAAGACCCTAACAGCCTAACAGCTCTGCCTTTATTTGGATTTCCCCGGCTTCAGAGGACGGGCATGAGACAGTAAGTCATTGAACCAGCCATACCGAGGCACGTCACGAGACACTCGGGCCACCATTTGAGCACCCCTCCTGTTACCATGCTCATAGAGGACCCATGCTCCTCTCTGGACCTTGTGGGAAGACAGCATATCGTTGAATATGCCATAAGACAGGTTGGCCTCAGTGGTGAGAACAATGTGCTTGCCCCAGTAGTCAAAATGCTCGTAAAGCGTTATCTGAGGATTGGTCAGGTCCTCCGTCACCTTCTCCAGAGAAGAATAGGTGTCATCGCCCTCCACCCTGGCGTACTCTCCCTCCTCGTAGGCGTACTGCGATCCTTCAAAGTTGACATCTTTGAATGCCACCCATGGCTCCCCGATCACCTTCAGAGAGGAGATGCAGTTATTGAAGTTCTCCTCAATTAAGTTACAGACACTGGAGGTGAACTCTCTGCTCCTTCCCTGAAAGTCAGCATGCTCGTAGACAATGATCTTGCTCATGGTGTCGCACCTGAAATCGAAACAGAACGAGGTGAGCCTGCAAGTATGTGAGCAGTGCTCAACACCGCCTCTTCCTTATTCCTGGGAAGTGCAGATTCTGCTGATCCTGAATCAGCTCAGAGCGCTCAGAAGAGACACTTCTGCTACTGTTTCCAAAGCACAGCCAGTTCAAACCAGCTCAAACAGGTTTTCGCTGCAGGCAGTTAAACGTCACAAAGACTTCCCCTTGACCATGACAGATGGCAGCATTTACACGGGAAAGCAGAGTCAGTGGTTCCTATAACTGCACTGAAGTTAGGTGTGCTTCTTTATACAGTCGCTGTAGAGTTTCTCTCTCCCAGTGCTTCACAGATCCCCACGCTCAGCATCCTGAGAGGGAAGGGTCGACCTACAAATCAAGTAGAGGGAGGCTACGAAGTAACAGGACAGAGAAAACGCTAAAACAACACCTTTCCCTCATTGAGCAGACTGGCACAGAGATGGTACCTTTGGGTGCTCGCTTCAAGACATTAGGCCTCAGTTTCCTCTTTAAAAAGGCAGATTGCTAAAAAATAATGGGACTGGGACTTATTTTTTTTTTGTTTAGTTTAAAAAAATGCTTTATTATTTTGGGGAATTTACTGTAGAATTAGGGTTTCTTTAATGCTTATTTTTATATTTAGAATTTTTAATAGTTATGTTGGGTTTTTTAATACAAAAGTCTTTTAGTTTAGCCATTAGTTAAATAAAGTCAGATTTTGCACAATTACGTTTTTATCTAATTGTATGTATGCCTATATATATATATATAGGACCAGTTCCACAAAATAGGACCCTGGGGACACACAGGCATCCACTGTATTTAGAATGTTGTGGCTTTCTGCTGGGGGGGGGGGGGGGGGTGTTCAAGTAGGCCTAACCTGTAGGACCATGGCAGTGTGTCCCCAGTGTGATACACACACACACACACACACACACATTTACTAATTTAGCAAAACCAGTAAATAGCCTTAATAGCCTTAATGACCCAATCACCTTGTCCTTTCAACCTCCCTCAGAACTCCCTCCCCCAGCCACGACATCCTAACTATGGTGGATACCCATGTGTCCCCTTTGTTTTGTTAAGTGTAGGTATACGAGATATGGTTAATTAATACATTGATTCTGATTTAAGGACAGTAAAACAAAAAATGGTCACTGATTAAGGGCCAACATAGGCACACCAACCAAGACTGGGAGTCAACCAACGTCAGGCCCATTGTCATTAGACTCATTAGCAAAGGCCCATGTATACTTGGTATCAAAACAGATCAGAAGCCCAGGTTCGAGCCACATCAATGTTGCTATCAGGGAAAAAGTATCAATCTAAAAGTAAACACTATAAGGACAATGCAGTAGATTTTCATTTCAGTGTTACTGCAGTGTCCAAACATCTTCATCTCTCTTCATCATGTACGTTGTGTTATGACAGAACCTAATGTCAGACAGTAGCTTCCTACATATGGCCTAAAGTGTCACAACTAACCTGCTGCTACTGTTAGTGTAATAACTCCCGTCAGTTGTGTAAAGACGGACAGTGGTGTAATTTCAGCCTCTAATGTGTAATCACAGTGGCGTTTAACGGCATTTAACTGTGTGAGATGCCTTCATTCATTTTAAAATCCCTCTGAAGCCCTTCTTGTCAGACTCTACAGCGCCCGCTACTGGTAAAAGGGAATGGGACTAATCTAACAAGCTAAGATACTCAAATCAGAGGTTTTTCTCTGTACTTCAATATAACTGACCACTTTATGTCGCTGACTGGCCACTATATTGAAAGCCTGGAAGGCAGAAAGGGCTGTGAATTTAGATGGGCGTGTCGGGGTTAGATATTTTTGAGTGTTAATGGTTTTCTAAAAAAAGAGAGACAGAGAGAGAGAGAGAGAGAGATCACTGATCATCTAACAGGTCTGATCTAACCATCCTCAACCAGCTGCTTTAGACCTGATGCTTAACTGGATTAGGCTGAGATTAAGGAGCCATGATGAGGGTTAGGATTAGCTTTGGAGAACAGGTAGAGGTTAGGGTTAGGATTACAGCCAGGATGAGGGTTAGGATTAGCTTTTGGGTCGAGGTTAAGGTTTGGATTAAGACCAGGATGAGGGTTAGGATTACATTTTGCGTTAAGGTTAGGGTTAGGATTTGGGCCAGGATGAGGGTTAGGATTAGGTTTTAAATTGAGATTCAGACTGAGGTTAGGATTAGGACCAAGTTTAGGGTTAGGATTAGGGCCAGGGTTAGGGTTAGGATTAGGTTTTGGGTTTAGGCTGAGATTGAGTTTATGATTAGGGCCAGGGTTAGGGTTAGGATTAGATTTTGGGTTGAGATTGAGGTTAGGATTATTGCCAGGGTTAGGATTAGGATTAGGCTTTGGATTTAGACTGAGATTGAGGTTATGATTAGGGTTATGGTTAGGATTAGGTTTTGGGTTGAGATTGAGGTTATGATTAGGGCCAGGGTTATGGTTAGGATTAGGTTTTGGGTTGAGATTGAGGTTATGATTAGGGCCAGGGTTATGGTTAGGATTAGGTTTTGGGTTGAGATTGAGGTTATGATTAGGGCCAGGGTTATGGTTAGGATTAGGTTTTGGGTTGAGATTGAAGTTATGATTAGGGCCAGGGTTAGGGTTAGGATTAGGTTTTGGATTGAGGTTAGGATTAGGATTAGGGCCAGTGTCAGGGTTAGGTTGTGAGTAAGGGTAAGTTAGAATATTATGTCTACTTGATGTCTACTTGTCAGTAAAGCATCTACAGAACCTCTACAGGATGTTTACCTCAATGTATTCAGATGCTTCGCTGCCACTACTGCTCAGATCTGCTGTTGATGTGTCACTGATACTCTGTTAAGAGTTTATTATATCGGGGACAGAGTATCAGACACTTTTTAAATATTCCTTTTTAAAATCTTCTACCTCTTTTTAAAGAAATGTCTACATTGTAAAAGCATAATCTTCATATTGGAATATGATTCATTAATATACAGTGATTTTCATACTTTTTCTTATATTTTCTTATAAATTCATCAATACACAGATGTAAATGAGTACCCTACATCCTCCAAAAAGATTACATTTAATTATCTTATGGATTTATTAGATATCTGATATCTGTTTGTGGATAAATTCAATCTCTAAATGGCTTCTTACAGGAGGTCATTATCCATGAACCTCACTACTTCTTTTAATTTGGCAAAATTTCTCAACCTTACTAACTGATTGTCGGTTTTGTTGCAATCTTGATTGCACAGGGTGTTTTGGTAAGTCAACAGAACAGGAAATCCTTTCAGAGACACAATATGAACACTTGTTTGGGTCTCCCAGTGCTCTCCAAACATGGATTCAGGTCCATGCTGGCATGACTGCAACACACAATTCCTGCAGATTCCTGCAGACCATCAACATTTCCACCAACATGGACTGTTGACTGATGCCCTTGGCCATGACCAAGACGTGACCTTTTTGTTCATACGTCTTACTAGTAGTGGCCATGACTTAATTATCTCGAGTTGTCATGTTTGATGTCACCAGCGGGGCTTCGTAGGATTTGAAGCCAACAGCATCCATTGAGCCAACTATCTGTGACCCTCAGCAGAAATCGAGATTCATCAGACGAGGCTTCATCTCTTCAGTGTTCAGCTATTCAGCTTCTGCAGCCTCAGCTTTCTGTTCTTGACTGACAGAAGTGGAACTCGACATGGTCTTCTGTCGTTGTAGGCCATCTGCCACAAGGTTGGACAAAGTGTTGTGAAATGAGATGCTTTTCCGCACTCCTCAATTGTACAGAGGGGTTATCTACATATATCGCTGCCACTGTTGTACAAATAGCAGAATAGCAGAGTGGTCACCTTACTGACTTGTGTTTAGTGGAGTCTAAGATAGGAGGATCTTTAAAGTATTAGTCTATTCAAACTAGCTGAGGGTTTTCTTGGGTAAATAGCAAAGCACTTTTGTAAGTCGCTCTGGAGAAGAGCATCTGCTAAATGCCTTGTAATGTAATGTAATGTAATGTAAATACTGTTTACTTTAAGTACTTGCAGAATGCACTTTACACATGCACATGCAACTTAGTGCTTTCTTTAACCTTTTTTACTTAGTGTTTTTAGTTTTAGTGTGTATATATATATATATATATATATATATATATATTGTTTGTTTTTATTATATGTATTCTCTCTTTTTATATTGATATTCATAAGATTCTGTCAGTAAATGGAGGAACTGCAAAGTAAGAATTTCATTGTACAATGTAACTGCTTGTTTCTGCTGTGCACATGACAATAAACTCTTGAATCTTGAATCTTATCTGAGCTACTGTAGCCTTTCTGTCAGCTCCAACCAGTCTGACCATTCTCTGTTGACCTCTCTCATCAACAACTGTAGAGTTTCAGTCCACAGAACTGTTCTGACATCTCCAGGAGATCAGCAGTTCTACAAACACTCAAACCACTTCTGACACCAACAATCGTGCCACACTGAGATCACTAAGATCACATTAATTCCACCAGTCTGATGGCTGATGTGAACATTTCCTGAAGCTTCTGGACCAGATCTGCACAATTTTCAGCACTGCACTGCTTCCACATGTTTGAGTAAGTAGATAATTGCATGAGTAGGGGTATAGGCTTTTTTATATTAATATTAATTAATCAATTTCTACCGTAATCTACTGTAAATCCAGGGGTACGTGAGAGGCTGCAGAATGTCGCGGCTCCATTGCACAGCCTGACATTTCAACATTCAGTTCCCTCTGTATGTTTCAATACAGCTCAGATTCGAGGTGTGGAGAGTTTCCTGGTAGCCCATCCCCTTTATCAGACTTATATCAGATTGTGTTCTTCTTCTTTCTCCCACTTTTCTTTACAACGACATCTTCAGTGCCTCAGCGATGGAAATGCAAGTCACTCTGGTGCTCATCAGTGTGTTCTTCACCAAAGGTACAGAGAATCATATTCAGTGTATTCACTCATCTTTTGTTGCAGCTTCTTATTGTCAAACATTGATGCTCTCCTTGGATTCCCACTGTTCTCCAGGTCTTGCTCTGATGTGCTATGAATGTGCGCCGTTTTTTCCTTTCACCTGTGATAGAAAACAGCCTCTGGAATGTCCAGAGATGTGTAGCAGCTTCACCTCCAGCATAATCGTGGGTAAGTACAACCACATATACTACACAGATACCTGGAACCGATACCAACTACACTGTGCTTGGTTCTGCAGGTGGTGTGCAGCTGGATAACAGTGTGAGCGCTTGCATACCGTCACTTTTATGTGTCAGCGGGAGACTAAATCTTGGCGTTATCAAAGCGACCCTCAACTCCAAATGCTGCAAGACTGAGCTCTGCAATAACCAAACAGTGCCAGGTACAATCAACAGAACGTCTATGTTTAGTCTGATAGCTTAGTCAAAAGCATTGTAGACAATATCCAATCAATTTCTTTTGGATTTCTCCTGGGCCTTATTATTATACAACAATCAGCCATAACATTAAAACCACTTGTCTAATATTGTGAAGGTTCCCCTCATGCAGCCAAAACAGCTCTGATCATGGCATCGAGGCATGGACTCCACTAGACCTCTGAAGATGTCCTGTGATTTCTGGCACCATCAGCAGCAGGTGCTTTAAGTGGGGTCTCCATGAGCAGCTGAATGAGTCTTGGGTACCTGAGATCCTTTTGCAAGCTGGTTCATTGGTTGTCCTTCTTTGAAACACTTTGGGTAAGAACTGACCATTGCATACCAGGAAGACCCCACAAGACCTGCCTGGTGTTTTGGAGATGTTCTGACCCAGCCGTCTAGAACATCACAGTTTGGTTCTTGTTAAAATGGCTCAGATTCTTATGCTTGACGGACTTTTCCTGCTTCCAACATCATCAACTTCAAGAACTGACTGTTCACTTGCTGCCCAATATATCCACCCCTTCATAGGAGCCCCTGAAACCAGCCTGTGGACCGCTATTGGGCCAAAAACTTCTATTACCAGAGAACAGCCCCACCAGTTTGCACAGAAGTCTCACACCTAGTAACACACCTTAGTGTGCGATAAGCCTTGGAGTGTTAGTGGTTTTAATGTTATGGCTGATTATTTGTATTGTATTTGTGAAGAAACCCAGTAGAAACCCCACCCAGTGCTATCTGACCTGCTGTATTTACTTGATTCTTGCCTTTAAGCTTTACCCAAACAGCCGCGAAATGGGAAGAAGTGTTGTCTGAACAGCGACTGCTCAGAAACAGTGAGCTGTGAAGGAGATGAAGATCGCTGCATCAATGGAACAGGTGACCAACACACCGACACTCAACACCAGACACATATTTAAGTGATGTTTAAATTCTGAACATTCAGAGCAGGTCAGGGTTTTAGGGTTTCCACAGGGCCACTGTACCCACAGGCAGGTTATCTGTTTACTATAATCATGTATAGTAAATATGTATATGTATAGTAATCAAGAGTGGTTCTCAGGATCTGGTGCCCTTTATGTCTCTAAAGCCCTATTCAGACTATTATTTTTCCATAGGGGAGATGGGCTGATGCAATTATTACCAGAGTTTCTCTGTGATTTTAGTCCCGTCCAGCTGGTCAAGCTCAGTGTTTCAACCCTGTTCCTGCTTGAAGTCATAGTCAAGAAATATTTTCATTAAAAAATTGGCATAGTGCCAAGTACACACACACAAAAAAAAAAAAAAAATATATATATATATAAATATAGCGCTTCGACCCCGTCACGGTCAGCCCCGTCACATTTTTAATGGTTGTCGCTGTCTTGTCTTCACAAAGGACATCCCTTCCTGAGAATAACTCATAATACAGCAGATCTCTCTCTCTCTCTCTCTCTCTCTCTCTCTCTCTCTCAGTGACCGTAAACAACTTTAAGGTGGCAGCAAGAGGATGTGCAAGCAGGAGCATCTGTGAGGGGCTCATCTCCATCACACACAACTTTAACCTGGCGGGAATTAAGTGCTGTGAGGGGAACTTGTGTAACACTGCTAACAGCATGGCTCTGACTAGCTCTGTCATGGGCATTAATCTGCATCTCCTCATCATGCTGGGGTCTCTATTCCCCTTCTCCCTCATCCTCTGAACTCTCTGCTGCTTCAAGCTTCATTCGGGAAAAGCAGAGACTCGCACACCAGCTTTTAGGTGTAAATATGTTCGATGACGTACGTGTTTGTACGTGAAGTTAAGTTTTACAGCCATCCAATGTATTTGAATACACTTTCTCTGCAAATGAAGAGCTCATCCTCAGGGGGCTGTGTTGCAACAAGCCTCCTACTGCTGTGAGCCCAACACAACCAATAAACGCTTTACAGACTAACAGTGGTGTAATCTCAGTCTCCGGTTTGTGATGTAGGTCTTAACGACACTCAGCTGTTCCTCGCTGTGCTTAAAAAAAGCAAAGGACACAAGATCTGCCATCAAACCCAGATCTTGCACTTCACTGACCACTGGTCACTGTGAACTGAGCTACGGCAGTGACCTTCACCCCCTTACTAGGAGCAGGCAAGCTGATATCGGGGAGTTGTGGTACGGTAAAAAGAGCACAATTTGAATATGATCGTTGTAACAAACTGTCAATTAAAAAAGGCTTTTCTGTAATATTTTCATAATTTTCGACCATGAGTGATTAGTAGATACGGAATTGTTGGTCCTTAAGAATAATTAGTAGATACTGAGTAATTAGTATTTATGAATAATAAGTAGTTACTGAATACTTAAGGCAAGGTGGCAGTGGTGGATCAGTGGTTGGCGCTCCTCCAGATGACAGGGTTGTGGGTCCGATACATGGGCTTGGCAAGCTGCCACTGTTGGACCCTTAAGCAAGGTGTGTGTGTGTGTGTGTGTGTGTGTGTGTGTGTGTGTGTGTGTGTGTTCACTTCACGGATGGATTAAAGGCGGAAGTCAAAATCTGCATCTGACACAAATGCTGAATATGGTTGTCTGGTCTTTTCTTAGTAGATACTAAAGAGTTGGTACTTATGAATAATTAGTAGATACTCAGTAATGAGTACTTATTAAATAATATACTGAGTACTTAATAAATCATAAGTAGATGCATAATACTTAGTACTATAATAATAAATAAATACTGAATAATTAGTAGATACTAAATAGTTGGTACTTATTAAATCATGAGTAGATACTGAATAATTAGTACTTATTAAATAATTAGTTGATACAGAATAGTACTACACGTCTACGGTTTCTCAAATGTACTTTGTTTTTCTTTTACTTAAACATATTTA
This sequence comes from Salminus brasiliensis, assembly GCF_030463535.1. Classification (NCBI taxonomy): domain Eukaryota; kingdom Metazoa; phylum Chordata; class Actinopteri; order Characiformes; family Bryconidae; genus Salminus; species Salminus brasiliensis. The sequence goes on along the minus strand of NC_132891.1, from coordinate 34,725,887 downwards.
ATACATTCTGTTTATAATAAAGTTGTTGTCTGATACAATCATAGCTTGTGTTATGAATATTGATATTTAATAAAACTGCTGGATACAAGTAGTCTTGACTTGAACAGTAAGAACCTGTCTTGTCAAGAACGTTTTAAAGGCGTGACGCTGAATTTCTATAGTTAGTTAGTTATAGTTAGTACTTATGAATAATTAGTAGAAACTGAATAGTTAGTATTTATGAATAATTAGTAGATACTGAGTAATTAGTAGTTACTGAATAATTATTAAGAACCAAATAGTTTGGATTATAATCAGTACTGATAATTATTAGTTATGAATACTGAGTAGATACTGGTTCTCGTGTGTTTAGACTGTAGAGTTTAGAGTTCGCTTAGTAGTTTTTGCTTTCTGAGGACTGTCGGACTCCATGGGTTTATAATCTGAACTCCTCAAGGGTACACAGTCACTTCAGCTTGAAGAAAGAGTGAGCTAGAGTGAGCTTGGTGAGCTAGAACAGAAGTAAAATATGGACTTTCAAAGGTTTTTCAAAATATAATCTTTTCACTTCATTTATTGCATTTTATTTCCATAACAGATTTTTAAATAACCCTGTGATTTTCGCCAGGCAACAAGCTGGCTAAACCCAGCCTGCTCCCAGCACGTCTCAAGCTACACACAGGCGGTTAGAGCGCCGGGATATTGATAACAGGGTTGTGGGTTTGATTCCCGGGCTCGGCAAGCTGCCACTGTTGGGCCCTTGAGCAAGGCCCTTTACCCTCTCTGCTCCCCGGGCGCTGGAGTTGGCTGCCCACTGTTTTGGGTGTGTGTGTACTCACTGCCCCTAGTTCACTAGTGTGTGTGTGTGTGTGTGTGTGTGTGTGTTTTCACTACCACATATGGGCTAGCTCAACATTCACGGCACCAAAAGCATGGTTTTTGACTAAACCTTAAGCGCCATCACTCAAGGACATACCCCAGGAGCTGTGGGATGTCATATATCATGCATAGTGGAACGTTCCTGGACCTGGACAGATCCCAGGTCATTGGAGTTTGAGAACCCTGTTTTAGATGCATTCTAGATACGTAACTGACCTTTACTTAACAAATCCACTGTCATTTTTTTTTATATCAACACTAAACCTCCCCCTCCCCCCAACTCTTACTCTGCTCCTAAACCTAATCCTGGTCCTAATCCTAACTGCACCTCAGCTGAATTTCACCAGACAGCTTGTTAACAATTAGAATATCTGCAGATGATCTACAGATCCTGGAGTGTCCTATCCAAATCCAGTGAGTCCAGTTCTTCTACCGGGTTCAGCTCTCTACATCTTATTGATTTGATGCTTTCCTGCTTCGATTTCATTAGATAGAAGCACAATGGATTTGTATGTAAAGATTTAACCACATTAAATTGTTTAAATGTTTAACCCCTTTGTGGTCCGTGACTGTTATTACACCTTAAGGGTTGCTTATCAGTAACTATATGCAAAGCAGTGCAAACTGTGTTGTTATATAGATGATGAAGTGAATGACTGTGGTACTGTAAGGAGCCGCCCGCACCACCACCTTTCTGCCAGCAGAGGGAGACCACGCTCACGCTCCTTAGCCTGGCCTTGCCGGTGGCGCTGCAGTTAGCACGTCAGTTTTTTTTTAGCTCTATATCTTTTGCTTCCCATCTCTTGCTTTATATTGGGGTCCTCTCAAGACCTCTACATTCAGAAGCATTCCGTCCTCCTCATAGCCTAGTGGGTAGAGCACCGCTCCTCCGAGCCAGTACTTCCACCCAGGTGGTCGCCTATATCTGGGATAAAGTACACATGGTGACAATCCTGGAAATAACTTCCAGCATTCCCAACTACAGGATTACCACCCCATAACAGGTACTGGGAATCCTTTTCTTATGTATTTCAGTACAAAATCCTCATATATCCAAAATGTCGGCTATACAGGACAAGGAAAAACCCTTCTTAATTTTTTATAGAAATCAATGTAAAAATATTTTATTCCAAATAACTGTTGGTCCATTCATTATGAAATTCTGACACAATTTAAGGACCAACTGCCAAATTCATATTATGTCAAAAAGTAAAAATTGGAACAAAAAGTATTGGTTTATAATATGATAGTATTGATATTATAATAAGTGTTACACTATTTTAATTACAGTATCGTTGAAAAGTATCTACCAGTATTAAAAGGTAAAAATTGCTAAAGCTAAATATATAAAAATCAGATTAAATAAGATATGCTAAGCTAGCATTGCTAACAAATACTGCCATTAGAATGTCAACCATCTTATCTCAGTTTACCTGCAAATATATTATTCATAAAAATGATTTAAAACATCTGTAACAGCTATGTAAACAAGTCTTGTTTTTAACAATTAGGTAAAAACTGTTTTTAAACATTTATGCTAAAACTACTTAGCTGGAGCTACATTATCACTCTCATTAGGAAGTACAGAGAAAATATGAAGCCAATACATAAAGTTTAACATGTCAAAAGGGACAGAGGAACATCTACAATAGAGGAACATTCCTATTGGAGAAATACTCCTTACTCCTCTTGGTGCATCACTATGTATCTCTTGAAAAAGCAAGATAGACAAATGTAGAAGTAGTAGGATCAGTACACTGTACAGAAAATCCTCATTTTATAGAACATAACACTAAATTATCAAAGTCTTTTTGTCAAACACAAAACCATGTAAAATTACAGAAATTTACAACCCAATTTACAATTGTTATTTGAAGTATTATGTCAATAATTATAAATTACATGTATTTATTTATAGAAAAATTATTTATACTAAAATATTTATAAAATATTTACTAAAAATATTTATACTAAAATACTATTATTCATGCAGAATTGTTCTGCTTTCTTAACTTATAATGCAAATATATGTAAAATTACAATAATTATCTGTAATCAAACATGCATATAATAGTATAAAGGTTTATTATTAATTCTACCATTTTAGCTCTGTAATTTTAGAGTAAATTTCATTTCAATTTCTGCCAAAAAAAAAAAAGTGGGAAAAGAATACATTTAAACACATTTTCATTCAACATTCTGCAGACAAACTCAGATGTTTCAGTTTTACAGATTTATCCTGAATTATTACAAACAAACACCTCAATAGAGTGACATTAAAACATTAAGATTCTGCAGCAAACATATCCATCTTTCCTATTGGCTTCTTGCATCATCTGTTTATATACAGGCCATGTTCTCCAGCCATTGACACTCACCATCAGTGTGTTGTCGTGCCCCCAGGGCTACTGTCTCTGAGGTGTGGTTGTATATGCCAGTCATTTGAATATGTCTGAGTGCATGTGAGATGAAATCAGACCACAGACAGTCTCCTCACTTTTTATTCAGATGGTTTCAGTCACAAAAACCTCAGTATAAACATTCAGAGGTGACATCTGGTGACCTTTAACACGCAGCTCTGCTCTTCTCCAAAAACAGAAAATCACTTCAGAGGAAGAGGATGGAGGAGAGGAGGGGTCCCACCATGATAAGGAGGCTCAGTTTAACCCCTTCAGCACTGTTACACAGATTACCCTCACAGCAGCTCACAGTCCCGGAGATGCCAGGGGTCTGCATGCGAAAACCCTCAGAGCATAAACTCCTGCTTCCACAACCTTTCATAGTTAAAGCACTATTGTTACCTGTGAGAGAGATAGAGAGAGAGAGAGACATACTATGAGTTTCTTACAATTTTTAAATTTTAATTTATTTTACATATCCTCATCTCCTTAGGTCAAAAAGGATCGTCCACAACATTAGAGTCAGTCCATACTAACTCACCTAATGGTGTTATGGGTTTGCATTCAAACATTAAACCAAAAATTAATTCAAATTAAGAATCAATTTAAGCAAACATGCCCAATTTTTAATTAAAATGTAATTGTTCTATTTTTTATGTCTTTTCAGTAAAGTCTCAATTTAAAATCATATAAAATGAAGTTTGCTTACAAAATTAATGTTATCTGCAGTATTTTACCATTTCTATAATATATGATTATGAATGTTTTATTTTTAATTATATACCTTCTATTTTTAAAATATATATATCTTATATGTTATATATTTATATTTATCTGCATGTAGTATTTAAAGCTACACTGTGAATACAGTAAAAATGTAAAAGTCCTTTTATGAGCCCTTTCTGATTGTATATGTAACAGTTATATTTTAGCAAAATACAACTAAAATGATTTTTTAAATGATTTTTTTTAGAAGAATCCAGCTTATTTTGGAAATCCAATGGTTTTCTAATTACAGTGATACCATTAGTTTCAGTTGAACATCTGCATACATTAGAGATACTGAATACAGTAGATAATGAAGAATATATAGAATTGAAGGGTAAGCCAACCCTAGCTCTAACCCCAACCTCTAAATTTGGCAAGAAATAATGGACAAAGCTTAAAGTTAAAGCCAGCTTCTTCTTATTCTTCTTCGTCTTCCTCTTATTATTATTATTATTATTATTATTATTATTAAACAATGCTCAAAATGTAAAATGTGACATGCCACAGTTTTTGAGCCTAGAACCAGTGTTTTATTCCCCATTGGATCCCATTTTAAGCCCCACAGGGTGCACAAACATTTTACAGCAATTTAAAGACAATTAAAGCATAAAACCAATAAACGTACCACACACACACTGCATCTCCACCACAAACACACCAAAAACGCAACACACTACCACCTAGCAACCACCTGGATTACCATTGCAACAACCTAGTGGCACCAAAGCAAACACTAAGTAACCCAAATGCATCCACCAGGAACACAGGGAACCTTTGCTTTTTAGTTTCGCTTGCTGACAAAAATGACATTTTGTAATTTAGGCATTTTTAAATTTCAGTGGTGAAACTGCAGCACGTGACATTTCAGTAAACTCTCCAATAAATGACATTGCGAGAAGTTAATAAGACAAGACAGTCGATTTAAAGTTGTATGGATTCAATAGAATTGTTTGCTTGCAATGTTCTCTGACTAAGCTACTTCAACCAGATACGCTCTTCTTCACCTGTGAGGCTGACGCAGCGATCTTCATCTCCCTCGCAGTTCACAGTTCCTGTACAGTCGTCCTTAACACAGGTGTAGCACTGCTTCCCGTTTGGAGACCCTCTGGGCAAAGCTTTAAAGATGAGCAGTAAAATAAGGCTGTTCATGAGGATCATCGATTCAACAGTTTTCCATCAAAACACTTTATTATAACAGAAAACCCAGAAACATTTAACTGAACCCAGGCAGCTCTAAAGGTCATAGTGGTGCAGGTGTTGCTGCACAGTAGAATAGTGCACCAGTCCTCCAGAGTCTGCAGGTCGTTTGTAGTAAAACAGGGGCTTTGATTGGCCTTTTGAGCAATCCCATACGAGCAGGCCTCTCTGAAGGTTTTCTGATTTTCCAGACCTCAAATTAACCCTCTTTTAGTTTCTAAATATCATTTCAGACTAAGGAAATGGCTGATATTTAGGGTGCTTAGAGGAGTCCATGGCTGTTGATTGTTGGTGCACAAACCCAGTCTTTATTACTCATCAAATTCAATTATTTGTACAGCGTTTTTCACAAAGCTGCTTCACAGAATCAGTAACAGTAAGAGCACAACAAGAGATCTATAATACATAAATATAAGACCCCCAGTGAGCAAGCCAAAGGCAACAGTGTCATGGATCAGCCCCCTCAAAGCTGGAGGAAGAAACTTTGGGAATAACCAAGACTCCCAGGAGAGGCCCATACGCGTCTGATCAGAGCTATTTATGAATTATTGATAAGGATAAGTCACTGAACCACCAAGACTGTTCACACTACTGCTCAGGTGTGCTGAAATGATCCTAATATAATATAACGACTGCTCAGTTCATCACTACACACTACTGTCGGCTACCTAGGGAGGCACTTGGTAGTCAGGTTCACAATGGAATGCATAAAGGCTCTAAAGATCATAGTGATAGTGGTGCAGGTGTTGCTGCACAGTAGAACGGTGCACCAGTCCTCCAGAGTCTGCAGGTCTATCCTATCTATCCTATCCCATCCCCTCAATCCTATACGAGCAGGCCTCTCTGAAAGCCTTCATAGTTTTCTGCATCTCAACCTGACCTGTGTCGTTCCCAGTAATTACCCTTTCATAATTACATTAGGAACACTTTCTGCTATCTTCTGCTTCGTGGGCATCAGGTTTTTTAATAATCAGAGATCTAGGCAGCTGCTTAGAGGAGCACATGGCTACTGATGGTTGGGACAAAGTCCTAAGTTTGCAAATAGCTTAAAAATTTGCATCACTTGACCTTGACCTTTTCCTAGGAATGATTACGAACAAGCCGTCGTCCTAAAAAGTGAATTAAGGTCTGAGATCCTGGAAAAAGTTCTGTAAAGTCTTGTTTGCGCAGTATTTCTTCGTTTTTACATATTAAAAAATCTCTAAAATATTGAAACCAATATTTCATCTTTAATTTTAAGCCATTTGGAGATTATTTAATCTTCAATAACATAAACCTCTTTTCTAAAAACTGAAGATTCTGAAGATAGTAAAGAAGGTATTCAGATATTCCTTTGATTAGGTTCCTGATGATACTCCAGAACAGATTAAGAGCATTAAAAGGATCCCTAATAATGATCATCCCAACTCAACCCAACTTGCTCAGGATTCAAAGCCTCTGGGGTTACCTGGCACTGGTTGGCTGTTACAGAGATTAGTACTGCAGCACTTTGTGTTGATGCTCATCTTCATAGTACCCAGGTTCAGGCTTCCATTCACACACTCTGCAGCCGACACGCAATTCTTCACCCACAGCTCGTGTTTAACCCCAGCTGGTGAACGCAGGACGTGACATGATTAGTGTGAGTCGCATCAACACACTTCTCATCTTCACTAAATTCACAGTGATCTGAAGTTACGCTTACCAAGCTCACCAGCAGTGTACCCACTGGCACACAGGCCTGCGCAGTCTTTCTCTCTGTCTGTGCATGTGGCAGGTGGCACTGGTACACACTCATAACATTTCAGGGCCAGCACTGGAAGACGGCGAGAAACCGGCAGGAAGACCAAACAGACCAAAAAGCATTTAAAGAAACAGCAACCCACCCTGAAGTGTACCCCGAAAATGATTACACTGACCAAGTCCACCAAGCAACGTCAGAAGCTAAACTGAGATACATTCACTGCATCTAAAACCTTCCAGGACGTTCTGCTGAGTATCATCTTCCATACCTTCTGGTAGAAGCAGGCAGAAAAGTGTCAGGGTGACCTGCAGCCTCATTGTTGAGAGTTGGAGAAGGATTGTGAAAACAGTATGAGCTTTGTTCAAAATTGGATCTAATGGGAAGACGGGAAGACCAGAGGCTCGTATAACTGGGATACAGTGGTCACTGTAAACAATCTTTGAGATTGTTCGGTCCTGACTCACGCATGTCCCACCCCCAGCTGGAAAGAAGCTGCAGTTATATTTAGTAACTGTTTAATCTTCTCGTATTACAGCTATTTCTCCTCTCAGCTTGTGTAGAGCAGTGTGTTCCCTACTGCACTCGCTCCTCTGGTTTCTTTGCTCTCTGAAGAAAATGGGTACAGACAGATTGGTGGAGGTACAGACCTGGGGGAGGTACTAAAGGGGGGCAGGGGTGTACATATGAGGTGTGTACTGCCTTTTGAAATTACTTTGAGGTGAAGTATAACTTGATACTTAGAGTTTCCATTTGTTCCATTTGTACAATAGATTTTTTTTCCATGTATCCAAACATTCACAGTTAAAAGGGAATGAAAGAGAAAATAAAAATATTATAAATAAATAATAAAAAAATAATATATATATATTTCTTATATACATATTATATATGTATAAAACCAACTTAGACTAAGCAACACAAATAAAAGAGAATATTTTCTCATTATAATATAGAAAATGTTTAAGAATTAAGCATAACTGGTATAAAATGATTAAATTGAGATTTAATTTGTAAGAGAAAGGGGGAGATGTATTATAATAGTAATTAGGAAAAAAATCAAAATAACATTAAAATAAGAAATAATAAGCACAAATGACAAACTACATCAGAGTTAAGAGAAAAACAAAGATCCAATTAAAATGAACTTAAAAAAATAGGTCTGACATCATTATATATGATTATATATTACATATATTTAGAAAAAACATAAGTCACATCTATCTATCTATATATCTGTCTGTCTGCCTAACTGTCCAATATATATATATATATATATATATATATATATATATATATATACATATGGGCTCAATGATGTATATGGGAGTAAATTTGTAAAACCATCTATAAAAAGATACCCTGCCTATAAGAGCTATTCACCCCAGACAGCTCTGGAAAAAAAAATAAGAGACCATTTCTCTACTTTGGCAGCCATTTAATTCCAGGCATTCCATCAAAATCAAAAAAGACATAAGAGCTGTGATTGATCGTCAAGGTTATTATTTCACCATAGTGATTTCTGAATGCTCTCAAAGTTCAGATATTAGTACTGTGTTTAAATTTCAATAATAACATCTTTACATTATAATTATTATAATCATTGCTTTGCATTATAATTATAAGTCAAGGGTATCAGAGGACATAATCTCCACTGAATTTATCTTTGCATTACATTCTGTCCGCTGGTTTAATATTTTAAGATTTTAATATTTGGTAAATATTTTACAGTCTTTTGTAAAATAAACCATAATTAGTATGGTAACATTGGTCAACTATAGCTGTGTCCCAGTTCACTTAGTTCTCGCTAAGTTCATGACTAGGTATGGTTTAAGTACCTTTAGCTGAGGTAGCTTTGATAAGTAGCTGCTAAAAATGAAAGGATAAGCTCAAAATCAGTGAGAAATCAGACTGACATGATTGATCACTGACGCCAGATACTAGGCTAATGTTGCTAACAAATGCAGCACTAAGACAAATGTAGTAGTAGTTGTAGTAGTAGGTGGAGGAGTGTTAGCACTACTCATGTCTGAGTGCATATGAGACGAAATCAGACCAAAGACAGTCTCCTCACTTTTTATTCAGATGCTTTCAGTTACAAAGACCTCAGTAGAAACATTCAGAGGCGACATCTGGTGACCTTTGACACGCAGCTCTGCTCTTCTCCAAAAGGCCTTAAACAGAAAATCAGTTCAGAGGAAGAGGATGGAGGAGAGCAGGGGTCCCAGTAGGATGAGGAGGCTCAGTTTAACCCCCTCCACACCGTTACACAGATTACCCTCACAGCAGCTCATGCTTCCAGAGATCCCTGCTGCCTGAATGTTTGATGCACCCGCAGTGCATAAACTCCTGCTGGTACAGCCCTTCATAGTCATTTTAACGCCAGCACTGTTGACTGTGTGAGAGAGAGAGGGAGAGAGAGACAGAGGTTGTGAGTTTTTTAAATAGATAAAAAATAATTTTTCTTTTTGCTTTTAATTGTTTTGTACATATTTTCATCTTCTTGTTATAAAATATCATAAATTTATCACCCACATTAACTCACCTTGGGCCCGTCTGGACAATTAATGGGTTTGCATTCAAAGATTCAAGCAAAAATGCCTGGCATTAGGCAGCATGGTGCCAATATGTTCAGGTTGATCTGCTTCAGAGAGCAGATCATTCTATTGGCGGTACTTTTCTGCAAGGACTAGACAAGCTGTTTGTGTGTCAGCAATGGGTGCAACTTAAAGTAGCTGAATACATTCATTAGAGGAGATGTCCACAAACATTTGGACATACAGTGTTGCTTATTTTGTTGTATGTTGTAATTAAAAGGGTTAACTAACTCTAACGCCCCAAATAATTTTGCTAGCTACGTGTAGCCTCTCAGTGAGCTAGTGTGGAATGACTGTAGTAAGTTTAACCAGATACTCTCTTCTTCACCTGTGAGGCTGACGCAGCGATCTTCATCTCCCTCGCAGTTCACAGTTCCTGTACAGTCGTCCTTAACACAGGTGTAGCACTGCTTCCCGTTTGGAGACCCTCTGGACAAAGCTTTAAAGACATGAAGAAGAAATAAGGCTGTTCATGAGGATCATCGATTCAACAGTTTTCCATCAAAACACTTTATTATAACAAAAAACCCAGAAACATTTAACTGAACCCAGACGGCTCTAAAGGTCATAGTGGTGCAGGTGTTGCTGCACAGTAGAATAGTGCACCAGTCCTCCAGAGTCTGCAGGTCGTTTGTAGTAAAACAGGGGCTTTGATTGGCCTTTTGAGCAATCTCATACGAGCAGGCCTCTCTGAAGGTTTTCTGATTTTCCAGACCTCAAATGAACCCTCTTTTACTTTCTAAATATCATTTCAGACTGAGGAAATGGCTGAAATTGAGGGTGCTGCCCAGCTGCTTAGATTGGAGAGTTGATTGTTGGGTGCAAGGTTTTATGAGTGAGTATTTATAAAGCTTTGACCTTGATTTTTATCACCCAACAATGAATGTGTAGCCTTGCACTAAAATGTGTTTAAAATGTTGCAAATAATGTTGAACTCTATAACTTTATAAAATATATGCCTTGCTTGGAGGTCAGTTCATGTTCAATAACATCAACAAAATTCTGACCAGGTGTACCCAAGCCCTTGCATGCCACTTTCTAGAATTCCCTTATGCAATAGTTTTTGCTATGCACACAGACCAAAAATAGCTGTTTTTGAGCAGTTGTCATTAATGCAAATAAATATAAATGTCATTCATGCAAATACATGCTCTAAATAGCAAATATTTTTATTTGGAATTCAGGGGAAATGCTGTCCATGGTTTATGAAATACAATGCAAATGTTCATTTTCCTAAACACACTGCCTATAAACAGTAAAACCAGAAAAAACTAAGTGAAGGGTATCAGAGGACATAATCTCCACTGAATTTATCTTTGCATCACATTCTGTCCGCTGCCAGACCACTTCATCTTTTGTTGTGTTTGGCAAATATTTAGCAATAAATAGGTTTAGTAACAGACCACTTCCTCATTCCTCAGATGAACACCTGCTCCAGCTTTTTTCAGCGCATCTGAAGTGAGTATCCTGTTCATTGTACAACATTTTATAGTCTTTTGCTTTAATAAACCATAATTAGTATGGTAACATGAGTATTGGTCAACTATAGCTGTGTCCCAGTTCACTTAGTGCTCGTTAAGTTCATGTATAGGCATGGTTAGAGTACCTTTAGCTGAGGTAGCTTTGATAAGTAGCTGCTAAAAATGAAAGGAAAGTTCAAAATCAGTGAGAAATCAGACTGACATGATTGATGTTGCTAAAAAATGCAGCACTAAGACAAATGTAGTATAAACTATATATATATATATATATATATATATATAGTGTTTTGGTTTTCTTTTTTATGTTATGCTTTTTAAAAGTTCTAAATTAAATGTGTAATATTTTACGGTTAAGGGCAGGGCTGGGAGGGTCACTTTAAAATGTATTCCTGCAGATTACTGATTACCTGTTCAAAAATGTAATTGACACCTATATTAAAGTAATGTACTCTGATTACTTTCCATGACTTTGGATTACTTGTCTTTTTAAAGCCATTTATTCAATTAAAGACAAATGTTTTTTTTAATTTAATATAAATTGGTCATGAAATAATAATAAGAAGTTTTGGACTATTTATCTGGGGGGGGAAACAGCTTGATAAATTTGATGTTAGTCTAAAATGCTCTTCTAGGTCTAGGTCTAGGTCTAGGTCACTCCAACTTTTTTTTCCTAGACAGTTTCCTAGATAGTTTAGACTTGGAACGGTGATTCTCCATCAAAAGTAAAAATTTAGTTTAGGACTAGGCTTAATCCTTTACTGGGAAACCAGCCCTAAATCTTTTAGAGGTCAGTTCATGCTTGGTTACAGACATTTTGACCAGAGGTGCCCAAATATTTGCATGCAACATTTTGCATTAGACTTATTTGAGTATCAAATTAGCTGATAATTCACTCTGCACAAAGAATCAACACATTCAAAATAGGTTTTGTTGTGTTAGGTTGTGGTCAACTTGTTAAAATTGTATTTTGATTGTCTTTATTAAATTCAGTACAAATAAGGGCGTATTCTAAAGATGACAGCAGGGTCGGGAGGTTAACTTAAACATGTATTTCTTAAGACTATCTATACCTATTACATATTTAACTGTACAATAAACCTTTCTCTATATTTACAATGTACCTGTAAAGTAAGCACATACTGCTCCCTGAAATAATAACAGCTCACAGTTGTGATTACAGCTAAATTATTGTATCCTGATTACATCACTCTGTTACATGTATTTCATGATGATATTTTATTATTTATTTCCAGATGATATTTTATAACATATATCATTAAAAGAAATAAGAAGTATTTAAAGCCTCTGGGGTTACCTGGCACTGCTTGGCTGTTACAGAGATTAGTACTGCAGCACTGTGTGTTAATGCTTATCTTCATGTCACCCAGGTTCAGGCTTCCACTCACACACTCCGCTGCTGCTGCACAACTCTTCGCCTGAATGCTCTGTTGAACCCCAGCTGGTGAACGCAGGAGGTGACATGATTAGTGTAGGTCATATAAACACACTTCTCAGCTTCACTAAACTTAATTGAAGTCATGCTTACCAACACTGATGGCAGTGTTGGCGCTGGCACACTGATCTGGGCAGTCTTTTTCTGTGTTTGTGCATGTTCCTGATAGCACTGGGATGCACTCATAACATTTCAGGGCCAGTGCTGGAAGACAACGAGAATTCAGCATGAAGAAAAATGACCAAAGAATATTAAAAAAAAAAAGGCAACCCACCTTCAAGTGTACCCAGTAAATTATTACAGTGATCAGAAATGCTCAGACTTAAAGATTAGAAGCTAAGTGTGTTAAACATGTACTGAATGTAGATACTGAGATAAGGATATCTACCATACCTTCTGGGAGAAGCAGGCAGCTGAGTAGCAGTGTGACCTGTAGCTTCATTGTAGTTTGGTTTGAAAGTCTACGAAGAAACGCAATGAAAGCAGGACGGGCTTTCTAATATATCTGATTTAATGGGGTGGGGCTTCTTGATTTTTTAGTCCTGACTCTACCCAATCAAGTCAAGTTACATTTGGTAAACCAGTTTGAGGTGGTACAGTGTGTACAGATTGGAGGACATTCTGATTGGTGGAGGTACAGAGGGAAAAGGGGTCATTGCCTTCATGCCTTCATCATGATGCCATGCCTTCATTAACATTACTTTCATTTCATCTCACTATGATGCTTTGAGGGAAAATGAAACTTAGAGGTTCAGTTTGTACATTTGATGATGTTTTGTTTTTTAAGAACATCAAAGCAGATTTCTATGAATCCTTAACATTGAAAGCTTTCCTAAGAAAAAAAAACACAAAGAATTTTAAGACTTTAAAAGTTTTTATTACGAACTTTTTTTATTTTTTATTTTCTTTATTATTTTCACTTTTTATTGTTTTCTTATGTAGCTGTTTGTAACGTTACATCATATGCTCCATTTTGCAGCTTATCATAAACAACAAGACATTTGTAATTTTCCATTACTCATTTGAATTTATTTTAAATCATTGTTCTTTAAAAACAATGGTTGGTAGAGGTACATACCTGGGCGAGGTAAACAGGAAATGTTCAGACTTGTTCACTGCCTAATGAATCTGCCTTCATTCAAATTTCTTTCATTTCACCTCACTATGACGCTTTGAGGGAAAGTGAATGTTAGAGGCTCCTGCTTTTTGAAGTTGACCTTCTTTTTGCAGAAGAACAACTGGTGAAGCCGTAAAATATCAGTGGGCACCCAAAGCTCATGTGGAGTAAACACTAGTCTGTTCTTAAGAGACATCTATGGTCAGACATATACAAAACTGCTGGCATGTCCACCACGGTGCAGCTTAACAGATAATATCATTTTAATTTTCCATTATGCATTTAAATCTCCATGGCTCTAAACCGCATAAAGAAAAGGAACAAGTATGACCAAATGCCTTTCCTTCATTTCCGTATTGTAAACTGTAAAAACTGCTGCAGGAACATTACACTTTGGTAGCCAAAAAAAAAAAAAAAAAACACAAGCCTCCAAATATGATCTATGTTACTGTGCACGGCTGGCCTTGACACATGAACTGAACATCCCCTTTGCTTTTTAAGGGTGTTTTTAACACCCTTCCAGAAGCTACATACCCATCACACTTATAAAATCAGTACCAGTCTTATGAGAGTAATCTCCTCCAAGGTGTGTTTTAAGTACTTTAAGATAAGACTTAACTGTACCATATTCCATTGCAATAGATTTTCCTCTACATTTGATGCAAGTAGTTGGACCTGAAGAATAATGTTGTATCTTCTAGGCTACATTAACACTGTTTTTGTATCTTTATGGATTAAAAATGAACCATCTCAGTGCCTTGTTTTCTCACAGTGCCAAACAAAAGCTGTGCATTTTTTAAAAGCACTTTTGTTCACGTATTTACACAGGGTGTAACCAGATATGCAGTTGCAGCAACAATAGATTCTTCAGAGTTTCAGTATAGCCCCTGCATACTGAGTTTCAGAGAAATGAAAGTGTTCTGGGAAATGACTGTGTTTCCTGTGATTCCTGCCTTCAGTATAAAGCGTTTTTACAGATTGAACTGTGATAAATTGAGCCTTTACAACATGTATTCAATATGTGCCTGATACTGTTACAATGTGAGTTTGGACTCAAGTGCAGTTCAACTTTTTTATTATTTAATGAACACACAGCCCTGATAATGGGATTTTACTACCTCACTGGACTCAATATTTATTGTACACTGCATAATTTGCACACTACCCCTAACTATTTATTATTCTTTGTCTGTACTGTGTTGTATTATCTGTCTGCACTGTGTTGCACTTGTGTTTTGTATGCACTGTATCTATGTTGCAACATGGTCCTGGAGGAACGTTGTTTCGTTTCACTGTAAACTCTGTGTGTGGTTGAAATGACAATAAAAACCCACTTGACTTGACTTGGGAGCCCAGTGCACTTCCTCTGCACCACCACAGCTGTGAGAGGTGGCACTATAAACACTGTTTTTAAGCAATATAGAAAAAGGGGGGAAACAAACAAAGGAAGTGGTCTTTACTCAAACAAAATACAACTCAACTCAATTATTCCAGCCACTGCTTACAACAAACACTTTTCTTTTAACTCCAGCTTTTCTTCACTGTTCATAATTCAAACTCTTTCCTTTTTTTAACTCCAGCTTTACTTCACTGTTCACAACTCAAACTCTTTTTATTTTTAACTCCAGCTGTTTTTCACTGTTCACAACTCAAACACTTTCCTTTTTAACTCCAGCTGTTCTTCACTGTTCATAACTCAAACTCTTCCTTTTACCTTCAGCTTTTCTTCGCTGTTCACAACTCAAACTCTTTTCTTTTATTACTTCAGCTTTTCTTCACTGTTCACAACTCAAACTCTTTCCTTTTTAACTCCAGCTGTTCTTCACTGTTCATAACTCAAACTCTTCCTTTTTAACTTCAGCGTTTCTTCGCTGTTCACAACTCAAACTCTTTTCTTTTATTACTTCAGCTTTTTTCTGCACTGTTCATGACTTAAACCCACTGTTACCATTCGCCCCTCTACAAAGGTGCGACAGGGAATTGTGTTTGGCTGGGTGTATTTATAGCGTGCCACACAGGTGGGTCTGGTCAGCGTTAATTACCGCTGGGGATTCTGGGGCTGGGAGTTCTTTGCTACAGCTCTACCAGCTTTCATACTTTGCTGGCCAGGCCACCTGCTGGTGGCTGACGGTACATGCTGCCTGCTCACAGATACTAATGTTGTAATCCAACGGACAAACTTTCCTCAATCAGTCAATGGACAAGGAGCACTAGGGACTGGTGCTGAATTCTAGGTACTGGTAGCAGCACCAGTGTCTGTTCCAATGTGAATGATACCCAACAATATCATTTTGCATTTTGTTACCCAAAATTTTATGCTCTCATTAAAAGCTGAAAAGTCTCCACTTCCTTAGTTTCTGATCCTTTTCTAAGCTCTTCCTCTAAACACTTGTTATCGATGTTTGCATTTTTCAAACATGCTAAGATGGCAAAAACCTACTGATATTGGGGATAAACCTACAGAGCCATTACAGTTAGCCTAAATGGCTCTGTGTCTGGTTCTTTGCTGAAATGGTTATTTTCTATAATGATTCTGTAGTGATTGTGCCTTTTAATTGCAAAAAATGCCTAGACAAAAATGATACAATGGTACCCCTGAAAGTAATGTGACCAAAGGGATGTGTTAAATCAAGGTGTGTCCACTAATTAGGATCACAGTTGTCTACAATTTTGTAATCAGTCAGTGGGCCTATATATAGGGCTACAGGTAGTCACTGTGCTGTTTGGTGACATGGTGTGTACCACACTCAACACAGACAGGCGGCAGCAAAGGAAAGAGTTGTCTCAGGAGATTAGAAAGAAAATTATAGACAAGCATGTTAAAGGTTATAAGACCTTTAAGCAGGTTGATGTTCCTTTGACTACAGTTGCACATATTATTCAGAAATTTAAGATCCATGGGACTGTAGCCAACCTCCCTGGACGTGGCCGCAGGAGGAAAATTGATGACAAATCAAAGAGATGGATACGAATGGTAACAAAAAAGCCCAGAAAAACTTCTACAGAGATTAAAGGTGAACTTCAAACTCAAGGAACATCAGTTTGAGATCACACCATCCGTCGTTGTTTGAGCCAAAGTGGACATCATGACAACCAAGGAGGACACCATTGTTGAAAACAAATCATAAAAAAGCCAGACTGGAATTTTCCAAACTACATGTTGACAAGCCCCAAAGCTTTTGGGAGAATATCCTATGGACAGATGAAAATTGAACTTTTTGCCAAGGCACATCAGCTCTATGTTCACAGATGGAAAAATGAAGCATAACAAAAAAAGGGAAACATGTGAAACATGGAGGAGGCTCTGTTATGTTCTGGGGCTGCTTTGCTGCATCTGGAACAGGGTATCTTGAATCTGTGCAGGGTACAATGAAATCTGAAGACTATCAAGGGATTTTAGAGAGAAATGTGCTGCCCAGTGTCAGAAAGCTTGGTCCCAGTCACAGGTCATGGGTCTTGCAACAGGATAATGACCCAAAACACACAGCTAAAAACACCCAAGAATGGCTAAGAGGAAAACATTGGACTATTCTGAAGTGGCCTTCTATAAGCCCTGATCTAAATCCTATTGAGTATCTTTGGAAGGAGCTGAAACATGCAGTCTGAGAGGTGTACAGTTACAGGAATTGTTTGATTGCAGTGATTGCCTCAAAAGGTTGTGCAACAAAATATTAAGTTAAGGGTACCATCATTTCTGTCCAGGCCTGTTTCATGAGTTTATTTTTTTAATAATTCTGTTAAAGCATGTGTAACACTTGTGTGCCGAGGCTATCACAAAGAGTTATGTTAGTGGACCAGTTCTAGGCTCGTTGGGAGTGGTGCAATAATAAACAACCAGAGACACAAGTATAAAGGGTTATTTTGGTGTTTAGTAAACAAGCATTTGACAGGCAGACATTTATATACAATTGGCACAAATGTTTCTGTTATCAAATTAAAGAAAATCAGAAAACCAACAATGTTGTATTTTGAGTTTTATACTGTGTTTATATTTATTATGCTTTATTTAGGATGTATTAGTTCAAGTTCAGTTAATGGTTGAGCTTATATTCACTATGAATTTACTTGTGTTCGTTTAGATTAGTCAGTTTACAACAGGGTTAAATCAATACTGGTTTATTCTTCTAGTGTGACTGCGGATTCTTTTTGGTTTGAGGGTTAAACGGTAAGTATTTTTTATGTTGGAAATTTACAATTATATTTCTCTCCTATGTAAGTTGAGTACTGTGAGAGTTAACGAATTTTTCTTTTTCCTCCTAGGTTTCACAGGAACTTCTTTGCTAAATCAACCACTTGGAATCCCTTATAAATACAACAATGAATAAAAATGAAATAAAAAAAAGAAATTGAAAACAAAATGCAACCCTTGTCTGTCTTTTAGAACTAAAAGAGTACTGTATAACCTCCCTTACTGTTCAGTATTTCACTTAACCAATGCACAATTAACATAACACATACATATTTTTCCAGAACCAAATAACAAAACAGGGAGAAAAGAATGCTTTTGGGTCAGTCCATTAAGTGAATTTACACTTAATGCTCAATATTTTGATCGTGCTGTAGAACAGTTCTGAATGTTCCAGGATGTTCCAGGTAAGAGAAAAAATAGTGAACAACACAGGGTCCACGTCGCTCCTTAATGTAGCTCCTTTCCCTTTTTTCCTTTAGGAGCGCAAAAGTGTTCCATTCAAACTAAAAACCTCAGAGCAGTCCAGGTCCTACCGTGCAGGAGGATCGGGGTTACTTCTTAACTGTTAATAGGCACAAGATCCGGGGTTGGCTCGCCATCCAGTGTCCACTGCACCCACACAGGCTACGGTGTATGAGGCCCTCAGTTGTACACAGGAACTACAAAAACCAACTTAATACATTCAAACTGGGAATTGTCATCCTCTTTGGGTACCGGAACTGATAAAAACCCACATATAGAGCTGATTTAGTCTGTATTCTTTTCAGAAAATAGGCTGTATTTTCAGGCTGTGCTACACTTCTCCCCTCTGCTCGGACTCTGCTCGGACTCTGCTCGGACTCTGCTCCGGAGCTCCCCACTCACGGCTCGTCTCTTTTTCTTTTCCGCCAAGTCGTCTTAAAGGGCAGCGCACCTTTCTCTATGGCGCGTTTAATTGAATGAATGCTTTATTGAATTAATATTTTAACCACCTTTATTAATCGTACAGGCTTTTAATATGAACTAGTTAGTATTATTTATTTATTAATGACTATTTCTGTTCATTTAAGTGTATTAATAGTTCAATATCTTGAGGTTTTGCCATGACATATTTTAACATGGGTTACACATGGTTGAAAAGCAATTTCTGACTTTCATTGGTTAATTTTCATAGCATTTTTATTTATTATTACTTTTGTGAGATTCAAGCTATTTCTGTGACCATTGTGAGTTTTTCTTTCATTAACCGAGGGGTACCAACAATTTTGTCCATGTGTGTATATAAACAGAAAATCTGTGTTACTGCCCAGTGGGACCATAGTTTTGTAGTGAATTATTAACTACATCATAAGTAAAAGCATGGGAAGGTTTTCAGCCTACCTTTAAAACTCAGATTTAGCATCACAAGTCTAAGTACTATTAAAGAGCCAGAAGAGGGGTGTATATTTACTGCTTGTTCTTACAGTTCCTGTATTAAACAATGCAGGGCTTCAGGAAATACTTGAACAGTTCATCCGCTCTTACAGCTCACCTTCCGAGCAAACTGGGGCAACTAGTTGCTGCTGGTCATGAAAGGTCCTGTGTTATTAGAGCTTATTAGAGATTATATATTTAACAAAATATTTAAAAGAGTAACAAACAGGATCATGGTAAGGAGATTGCAGAGACATCTGGAGAGAACGTCAGACTGGGTGTTCTTCAGACCAGATTAGTAAGGTCATTTATAATCAAACTGGCCTGACAGAGGTTCAGACACTTGGCCTTAAGGTCCATTCAGACCAAAAACTGATGAAACCACTGTCTCCAATCCACCAATCTTTTCACAGCCACAAAGCAAATTTGCCAAACATTGTTAGTGATAAATGAACCCTGTGAATGAGGTCCAGCACTATAATTCTAGGAGTTGGCAATAGGGTGAACCTTATGGCCAGACCCAGACCATATGGGAAAGCATAGCCTCTATATTCATGTCTAATGCATCTGGTTCAACCACAAAAGAGAGCCTGGAGTCAGGGAGCTGCAAGAAGTAGGCTTGAACTCCTCAAAGGCTTTATGAGCTTGCACTGAATCCATCCTACATTCTTCCCAGGGAGGTTAGGGCCAGACAAAGCACTAAAATTTCAGATGAAATTCAGGATAAGGTAAAGCCCAGAAAAGGGATCATACATAAAGAAGTAGGACAGTTCATGATTACCTTGATCTTCATCACAGCCGTTCTTAGCCATACCTTAAAGATGCCAAATCCATGCAAGGTGACCCACTGGGCATGTAAAAGAAATGTATCCAGCCTAATGTACAGGTGGTTCTCTAGTAGTAGTTGGAGGTGCACTCACGAGCCCAAAAGGGCATAACTAATTATTCACACCTTGGTTCATTATTTTGATTGTCCCGTGTGCCCACAACATAGGCGCTGCCCACTCCTGCTGGGAGAAACAAGTGCTCAGTTCTTGGGGGTTCATGAAAGAGTTTATAGGGGTGATTTAATGACAACCTTGCAACAGAAGAAAAGGTGGAGAAAAGAAAAGGTTCAGAGTGTCATTAATGTGCACGTAAGATGACCTGTGACCTGCAGGCAATTCTGTATGCCAGAACAAGGACTTAGCAGAAGTTCACCCCCTGATTACTATGTGGCAGCACTGTGCCTTCCTCTAGTGGCTGAGTAGTCATGTTATCACAGAAGACAGTATCAGATCACTGTTTGTTAGATTTCATTGCTTTTCATAAGTTTTCTTAACTAGAAATCATATCTTTCAATAGACATCAAAATAAAAAAATGCAAGATATTTTCTATTGGCCAGTTTCTCATAAATCTTTGATATAATGTAAAAAAACATGTAACGATTGTAAAGAGTTTGTGGCATGAACACTTTAACAAATGCTTTTGGTCACCTTTATCAAATTAAATATTCAATACTGGACATGTCACCTTACAAAACACACATCAAGAAACACATTCAGGAGAATGCTTATATAACAATTATGAATAAATATTGTATTTGTAGATCAATTATATTGACATTAGAAACAAGAAAACATAAAAAACAATATTGATTGTTATTGATTGTGTAATTGAAGTAATATGGATTGAACCATAATATTGATTGTGAATAGAAGTACCTTCTTGCCCTCAGACCAGACTAGTTGTCAACCATTTATTACCAATTATATTAGTATTGGTAAGTTTATATGGATGCAGATATTATTATAATTAATTTTGTTATTAATTAACCACCAATACTGCTTTTTTATTATTCTTACCACTATTATTCTTAAGTATATGATTTGAACATAACATCCAGACTTATGTGAAGATAATTCATTTTTATAAGTAGTTTTGACTAGTTGAGGTTTAACATATCACCCAGTGAGGGATTCGAACCCAGGTCAGGGATTCGCTAAGCTCACGCTCAACTGGGTGAGCTACCATTGGCTTGTGGTCGTTGGAACCCAAGGGCAGGTAGATTTTAGAGCAGGTAAAACTTCAAAGTAGTAAAACTCAAAAGGGCTGTTGCCCTCTGGAGGCAGTAGGTGAAACTTGCCTGGAGCCAGTCCTTACAGGAGGATGGGTCGCCCTTGTGAGTCTTGGTTCCTCCCATGGGTTTTCCTTGCCATTGTGGTGTCTGGTTTGCAAAAAGCGCTATTCAAACAAATATCCTGTAACAACCCATGACTAAACCCATGACTGTATACGTGCACGGACTAAACGCTGCTGTTATAAATACAGTACAACATGGTTTTATGCCCCACTAAAGCTTGTTTATATGTAGATATTGCCTAACCTTGAACTTCCACTATATCTTGACTGTATCGGGTGCACCCAAGAAGAAGATGGGTTTAAAGAGGTCTTCTACACCAGTCTGCTGATAAGATTCCTCTTAGTGGTTCTTATTATGCTCCTAAAGTCTCCATTCTTCTCAGTGGCTTTTCTTCATGCTCTCTGGGAGTCATCACATGTTCTCATCGTTGATTGGGAAGTGAAACCTGCAGCCACACTAGCCCAGTGCTGAGTGGATATTAAAAGGAAATACACTGGATGACCTGTAGTCTCCTCATTGTTTATTCAGGGGATTTATGGTTACAAAAACATAAGGTTTGACAACAGAAACAGTGTTTAACTACCTTTAAATCTGTGGTTCATCACATGCCATATATCACATATTTTGTCTTTGAAATTAGTTTTGAAAGGACAGAAAAATAGGAACCAGCTGAAGAGGAGGAGGAGGAGTTCAGAGGAAGAGGATGGACGAGAGTAGGGGTCCCAGTATGATGACGAGACTCAGTTTAACCCCCTCAGCCTCGTTACACAGATTCCCCTCACAGCAGCTCACACCTCCTGTGATGCCGGTAGCAAGAATGGTTGATGCGGGAGAAACACAGTAACTTTTGCTGGCACATCCTTTTACCGTCATTTTAACACCACCAGCATTAGCTGTACGAAAGAGAGAGAGAGAGAGAGAGAGAGAGAGAGAGAGAAAGTTTCTGTTAGGGATCATGAATCTATAGCACCAGAATTAACCCCCTAAAAAAGCCTATGTGCCGCCAAGTGTTATTACAAACATATATTACCAAAGAAACACCTCACCAACAGCCCCAAAAATGTGCCTTAGTGTGTAATAATAATAGCCTTGCTGCATTAAGGGGTTCACATAAAGCCCCCCAACTCTGGAATAACCTTCCAGATAATGTTCGTGACTCTTTTAATCTTTAAATCTAAATTAGGCTGTTATAGTCAGGCCAGTCTTTTTACCTTCTCTGAGTAAATGATCACCCAGCCCGACCTGCTGGAAGATTGCCCGCTGAGGTCCCCTCTACCTGCCACCACCACCCATGCCAGACCAGCGGCACACCCTCCTACCACTGCTACCTGTCTAATGACCATGTTAAACCTAAGAGGACTCTTAACTATCTGCCACTATTAATATCACCACTATTAACTATTATCTACATCATGATTATTATATTATGATTATGATCAGAGCAGTTCAACAGTATAGATGGTTTGGTAACTTTTATCAATAATTTATCAATAGTTCTGATCAGAGAAGGATGGGTTGGGTCCCTCTTGTGAGTCTTGGTTTCTCCCAAGGTTTCTTCCTCCAGCTCTGAGAGAGTTTTTCTGGCCACTGTTGCCGTTGGCTGCTCACTGGAGGTCTTGGATCCTTCATGTCTTCATGTTATTTCTTTTTTTCTGTCTTTTACTAATGACTAATTATGTAAAACTGCTTTGTGACGACAACATTTGACTTCACTTTTAACGATGTTTCTTTGTACTAAAAAAGGCCACAATTACAATGAACCGCAGTATAGCTCAGAACACGCTGACTCACCAAGTTTGGTCACTTTTCAGGTGCTTAAGGTCAAGTCAAGTCAAGTCGAATTTATTAGTAGAGCTTTTTACAACTGTTGTATTACATAATTAGTAATTAATAAAAGACAGAGACAAAAAGAAGAAATAACATAAGAAGACATGAAGGACCCAAGACCCCCAGTGAGCCCCAACGGTGACAGTGGCAAGGAGAACCTCCCTCAGAGCTGGAGGACGAAACCTTGGGAGGAACCAAGACTCACAAGGGGGACCCGACCCGTCCTCCTCTGGTCAGAACTATTTATTAATTTTTGATAAAAATGACCAAACCATCTATACTGTTGAACTGCTCTGATCATAATCATAATATACTAATCATGGTATAGTTAATAGTGAAGATAGTTAATAGTGGTGATATTAATAGTGGCAGGTAGTTAAGGTAGTCCAAGGTAGTCTTAAGGTAGCAATAGTAAAACTCAAACATCAAAGATTTGCCCCAAGTAGACCTATTTTAAAGTTTGCCTTAGCACTGAAAAATGTCTCAAGCTAACAATTATTACATAAAATATTCATAAAAGTTTCGCTGGTATAGAATGATCAACTCAGATGAAATATTAAATGAATACAAGTACAAATAAATGATTCACAGAGTTTCCAATATAATATTCCAAACAGTAATTCCAACAACAGTTTAATTTATTCTAGATATAAAATAAATAAGCAATATTTATGATATATTTTTTGAATATTTCAGTCAACCTTTTACATCAATTTTTAATTTTCACCTGTGCCACTGATGCAGTGATCTTCATCTCCCTCACAGCTCACAGTCCTTGCACAGATGTTATCGTCACAGGTGTAGCACTGCTTTCCATTCAGAGACTTTTTGGGCAAAGCTTTACAGGGAAAAAACATTCTTACACCACAAAACCAATGTAACCAGGAAATGCCCCGTACAGGACATCACAGAACACGAATCTCTGCTTTGAAGTTGAAGGATAACATAATATGGGCCAACAGTGTAATATGGGTGAGCTTCACAGCTTGTGGTGTTACCTGGTGTTTTTTGTTTGTTACAGAGGTCAGTCCCGCAGCATTTCGAGTTGACGGTTGTCCTCACAGCACCCAGGTTCAGGCTCCCTGTTATACACTGCTCTGCATCCACTGCACAAGACTTTGAATGCCTCTCCTGCTTTATACCAGCTAGCGAACACAGCACATGATTGAGTGTAAATACAGTAATACTGTAAAGAGGTTTTAGGAGACCTAATCATATTATTTAAAATTTCTCATTAATAGGTGAGTTTTACTGTAGAAGTCATTCTAATTTACACATTTATGTGTAATATAAACATTTGTTTTGTATTAAGGTCTAAGTGTTTAGTATTGAAATCTACTTACCGAAGTAAGTGGCAGTGTTAATGCTGGCACACTGGCCCGGACAGTCTTTCTGTGTGTCCGTGCATTGTCCAGACAGCCCTGGTATGCACTGATAACATTTCAGTGTCAGCACTGGGGGACGATGACAATCCAGCATAATGAAAAACATAAGGAGAAAGTTGACAATGCCCCGTCACTTGTATACCCAGTCAACCGACCCGTTTTGCAGAAAGCAGTTCACAGTTGGTACATGGTGAACTCACGCAATGATATAAATTAAATCTTCAGACTTTTAATAACTTCATTTATGAACATATTTAATTTCAATAAAATAACAATATTGCCAGAGGATGCATAGGATAAAGTAAAGTAAAGTAAAGCAGCCGAACTGGTTTACTATTTATTATTTAATGTACTAATTAAATACTAAATTAATGCTAGTTATGCTCTCCTGAATATCATCTTCCATACCTGCTGGGAAAAGCATGCAGATGAGTATCGGTGTGACCTGCAGCCTCATTGTTGGTGGGTTTGAGAAGATGAGAAGATGTGATTGAAGCAGGACTGAATTTGTTATAAATCTAAAATTTGAAAGGGCGTGGCTAATGGTCACCGTCACACAGGAACCTCCAAAACTGCAGCTTTACAGGAGATGGAAAAAAACATCGTAGCTTTTAACGGAAGTTGGTGGATGAAGATTTGATTCCAAGCTATTTAGGAGCATTTTTACTGGTCCATTCATCGTGAAATTGATCTGATCTGATACAATGTAAATTATAACTGCCAGATTCACATCATGTCAAAATGTGAAAAAACAAAGAATGGAGCGAGGATTGAAACCACAACTCCAGACTGATGAAAAAAAAATATATATATATATAGATAGATAGATAGATATAGATTCGATTTAGATACAGGATATATATATATATATATCCTATATTTCTGTCTCCTGTTGAGTTGGATCATAATCACTTCATCATTTGACCGTTATGGTTACTGAATTACTAATGAAATGATTGCTCACTGGGAAGGTGGCAAGCTTTTCCTTGTTTGCCAAGTTTATATTTACTAGCTTACCCCAGCCTATTGTTGGGTGAGTTTTATGAGCTGGAACCTCCTTCCTTGCCTTGTGCAACAGGGAGCATTACATTTGTTTTGTCTAACAGAGTATAAAAAAGTTACAAGAGGAATTAATTGCTAAGCAGCGATCTGCGGCAACAAAAGGCATTCCCTCGAGCTGAACAGGTCCTTTTTAAGAGCCCAGGGGCTTTAAAGACACGGTAAAGTAATGTACTACAAAATGTGTGTTGTGAGGTTGATGGGATCAGTGTTCTCAATGCAGGTGTTTATTAAGCACTTAAGAGAAAGCAGGAAGGCCAGCTGTGTCCTGTTGTTTATCCCATTGCTCGTCCTGGATGGACCTGCGCAGTTAAAGCTTCTGGGGACAATAATGGCAACCATACACTTCCCACATAACCACAGCATTTCCTTAGTCTCATGGCTTAATGTGCTAAACCTTTGCATAACTGTTGGGCTGGCCCTGCACTCTGACCCTGGGGCATGTGAAAACCATCCCATAGCTTTGTCTTACAGGATATTGTTATTTTGTCCTCTCAGTGCCTTGTGCAGTTATCTAGACGAAGAGATTATAGCTGGTTGGCTAATCTTAGCTTTTTGCTTAAACAAACTCCCACTTCTGATCCAAGTTTCCGATTCAAGGGAACAAATAATAAAGAAGACAGAAAGTAAAACAAGAAACAAGAGCTTCTCATTCTGAAGAAAGAAAGTAGTGAGATCTTGTCGGTGAGCTAGTCTGAAGAACAGAGCTCGGTTCCTCCAGGGTTCTCCTGGACGCACCCCAGTCCAGCCAGCACAGCGTGGAGGATGTGTTCAACTCCATCAGCAGCAGCAGCAGCAGCAGCTCACCTGATTTACCATCATTAAGCCCTGATTTACCACCAAACCAGGTGTTGATCTGAAGAGAACTCTAAATAATACTAGATTCCATGAGAGAGGAGAACTCTGGAGATGTTCTAATGATGAACACAATGATAGAGAACCACCACCACTTTCTGTAGGAGTGTTGTTATTAGTGTTATTCTAATATTAGAGTTTTATTAAGGACATAAACGCTGTCTGGATAAGGTGTTTTAAGGAGTCATCAAACTTTTTACAGTACTGTACATCCTTCACCTGTATATAACATCATTTGTCGACTGTAGTATCATTAAGTTGAAATCTTCAGGCAACACATAGGTCATTAAAAAGTCACTGCAACAGCAAAAAAGGTTTTCTTTTACAGTAGTACTCTCAATTTATCATTCCAGTAAGTGATGATGGCCCAGTTGTATATTTTATGGCAACAGACTGAAGTACCAATTCTATCATGGCAGGGTGTGGTGTGTGGAGATGTATGTTCATATTTAAACTACTTCCTAAAGTGGCATGGTGTTTAGAGAAATGTGAGTCCTTGAATTGGAGAAAAAGCTTCACCGTGGTGCATTTAAATGAACTTTGACCTTGTAGTCAGGAAGAAAAGTCCTAGCCATTAGGTTAGGTGCTTCAAATGGTGAGGAATCTGAGGAATGCCATAGAAGAACCACTCTTGGTTCATGTTTGTATTGGATAAGTGTGAGCATGAAGAACCTTTCATTAGTAATTCTTTAGACCCTTAAAAGGTTCCTCACACTCTACATATACTTATACAAACATAAGCCGAATGTGATTCTTCTATGGCTGTAACCATCTGAAGCTCCTTTATATTTAATAGTTTAATACGTTTTTTACGTTGTAGTAATTTTATTGTAGATTTAGATGTTATTGATATTTAAATGTATTATACTGTATATCATCTTTTTCATGTGTTTATGTGATCTTGACTCTGAGAGACAGCCACACAAGGATACAGACCATATTATACAAATCATTTGTGTTTGTAGTATATTAGCAAAATTACAAGTAGTACTAGCAGTTGTAGTAGTAGTAGTAGTAATAGTAATAGTAATAGTAATAGTAGTAGTAGTAGTAGCAGTCAGTTGGTGTAGTGTTAGTATTAATAGTAATGGCAGTAATAATTGTAATAGTTAAGTAAAAGTAGCAGTAAATATGTTTAATATGTTTTTTTGTAATAATTCTATGGTAGATTTAGATGTTATTGATATTTAAATGTATTATACTGTATATCATCTTTTTTATGTGTTCATGTGATCTTGACTCTGACAGACTGACAGTTAGCCACACAATGATACAGACCATATTATACAAATCATTTGTGTTTTTGTTCATTTGTGTTGGGTTTTAGACCTAGTGGCCTAATAAAGATGTTGGTGCTACAAAACACAGACTTCCCAGACATGGATTCACTTGCTTCATGGTTTCTGTGTCTGTTTTAGCCCTTTCTCGTGAAGTTGAGAAGTTGAGAGTATAAAGTTTTTGGTTCTATTCTGAGGTTCAACCTACAAAATAATCTTGATAGAGTATTGTTTGAGGAAACTTCTGAATATGACTACTTGTGAAAATAATCTAAAGATAAAAAAAGCCTGATAAACGCTGTATCATAATGTCCTCTCCGCAAAGTAATCAGCATGTTTGACGTTGATCATTGTCTATGCAGTTTTGAGCATGACTAGTGTCCATAAAAACACACCCTCATATATATATATTCATTCCACTGTCATCTCTCCTGCACATGATCACCTTCTCAAACCTTCCACAATGAAGCTAATGGTGCTGATCTGCTTCCTTTGGTCTGCAGGTAAAGAGAGAATTAAATGCAAATAATTGTAATACATTTACTAGTCGTAGCAGTAGCATTAGTAGTAGTAGCAATAGTAATAGTAGCAATAGAAACGGCAGTAATAATAAAAGCTGTAAAAGAAATTGTAGCAGTAAAGCAATAGTAATAATAAATAAATGATTATAAAAGCAACAGTAGTCGCAGTATTAGTATTATTGAAGTCTAATAGTAGTAGTAGTAATAGTAATAGCAGTAGTAGTAGTAGTAGTAGTAGTAGTAATAGCAGTAGTAGTAGTAGTAGTAGCAGTAGTAGTAGTAATAGCAGTAGTAGTAGTAGTAGTAGTAGTAGTAGTAGCAGTAGTAGTAGTAATAGCAGTAGTAGTAGTAGTAGCAGTTGTAGTAGTAGTAGAATTAGTAATATCAGTAGTAGTAGCAGTAGTAGCAGCAGTAGTAGTAGTAGTAGTATAGTAGCAGTAGTAATAGCAGTAGTATAGTAGTAGTGGTAGTAATAGTAATAGCAGTAGTATTATTAGTAGTAGTAGCAGTAGTAGTAGTAATAGCAGTAGTAGTAACAGTAGTAGTAGCAGCAGCAGCAGTAGTAGTAGTAGTAGCAGTAGTAGTAGCAGTAGTAATAGTAATAGCAGTAGTATTAGTAGTAGTAGTAGTAGTAGCAGTAGTAGTAGTAGTAGCAGTAGTAGTAGTAGCAGTAGTAGTAGTAGTAGTAGTAATACCATTAATAGTAGTATATTAGCAGAATTAAGAGTAGTAGTAGAAGTAGTAGTAATAGTAATAGTAGTAGTAGTAGTAGCAGCAGTCCGTTGGTGTAGTGTTAGTATTAATAGTAATGGCAGTAATAATGGTAATAGTTAAGTAAAAGTAAAAGTAGCAGTAAAGCAATAGTAATAGTAAACATATAGTAAAAAAACACCAGTAGTAGGGCAAGTAGTAGTAGTAGTGTTAATAACTTAGAGTAGTATTATTATTTGCTACAGTCTAAACACCAAGGTGTAGTAGGAGTATTATTAAGGACCCATAAGGACATTAGAAAATCAGTAGTACTGAATAATGTTAGGAGTGTTCGTGGAAATGTAGACTTAAGCCCTTATTACACACTAAGGTGTATTATTCAGCTACTACAAAGACTTATGCACGGACTAGTGGGGCTCTTCTCTGATAAAATGTAAATGTAAATGTAATATGAGTTTGCAATAACTCTTCTGGCCCACCTATAGGCTGTTTAAAGGGTTAAAAAAATCTGATTTGAGATTTTATTTATTTATGTGTGTGAAAACTGAGCAAAGACCTCTACAGCTCTACTTCTCAATTCAACCCTATTTCATTTGTCTACTTGTGAAGCTTTTCAGGCTACAGAAGCCCTGAGGTGTCACACCTGTATCGACACTGAATGTATAACTACGGTCTGTAGCGCTGACTTTGACCGCTGCTTTACCGGAACAAGTAAGTCAGAAAGCTCAACCTCACCATCTCACACTATTGTGCAACTCACCACTCAGATCCTCACATCTGCAAGTGTTAGCATTCCTAGATTACAGGATTACAGATCTTACATCTTAAGGTGTTCCCTAAATGCATGGTAGATGTTCACAATGCCAT
Organism: Salminus brasiliensis; assembly: GCF_030463535.1. NCBI lineage: Eukaryota > Metazoa > Chordata > Actinopteri > Characiformes > Bryconidae > Salminus > Salminus brasiliensis. Next base: position 34,696,091 of record NC_132891.1, on the reverse strand, counting down.
AGGCTGTCATGCAGCTTCAGGGTTGATTATGTCCAGTGATACTACAGTGTTGCTACCATTACTGATACCTGTTCTGGCTGACTTCATCGGCACGGTTACGGTTAATGTTGTGGCTTTCCCTATAGAGCGTCCTTTAACCCCCCTGTTTTTTCTCAGGTATAGTGGACGGTCAGACGATAATGGTTAAAGGATGCGCTCCCAAGGATCTGTGTGAAGCCACGCAAAGCCCTGAGAAGATAAGCTGCTGTAGCTGGGATCTGTGTAACGGAGCTGAGGGGGTTAAGATGGGCCTCCTTATCATGCTGGGACCCCTACTCACCTCCATCCTCTTCCTCTGAAATCTCTCTCACTCTCTCTCGCTGCTTTTCTTTTAATCATTTCCCTCTGCAATATTAAAATAATTGCTGCTTTAAAATAATTGCTGCTAACAGTGCTCTCTGGTGGTGTATAATGGTTATATCATAACCATATTTTCTGTAACTTGCATATTAATAAAACAGTGACAGCTGAAGTGTAACAGTGTAATGCTGTTATATTTGATGTATGAGTTGAAGAAATAAGGAGACGTCAGCCAGCGGGTAATGTCATTGGCAGACTGACACATATTCTTCATTGTCAATAAGATCATCTAGGTAGACGTTGCATGTTCTGAGGTTCTTGTGGTTCTTCAAGGGATTCTTCAAGGCAATAGTTCTATATAGAACAATGGCAGAAAATTCACTGGCAAAGTTCACCAGCCCACTAGCAAAGGTTACTTCAGTAGAATATAGAAGCATGGCTAAAAAGGCTAAAGGCTAAACGATTATGCTAGGCCACCTAGAGAAGCCAGAAGAACTGTTTGGCGGAAGAGGCCCTGCAGGCATCTGTGCAGAGAAGCTGGTACAAAAATGCTGGGAGCAACAAAAGGAGGGAGGTGGGTGAAGCAAGTGTGTGCTAGGCCGGTGCTAGGATAAAAGCAAACATCTAAGTATGACTAAGTAGATACTGCATGTTCTGTGGTATGAGGCCTTGGGGTTCCTCAAATGAATCATCAAGGGGTTTTTGAGTTGGCTAGCTATAGCCAACCATCTCTGACTCTGCCAGACTGAGGATCAGGGCTACAATCAGGGGTAAAACCTATGTAGTGTATCCTAGGCTAAACAAGAATCTATTGGCTCTCACAATGTGCTAAACACTTCAAGGAGAGGAACCAGATGTGGGGAAGCCCAGCAATACACGAGCAACAGTTTGAAGTCATTTTCATATTAATATTCATTCATATGCATATACCCTTCATACTCTTTGAGCTTTGCTTAGCTGTGGCCTTTTTTCATTCAAATTAGCCACATTCTCTGACATTAGCACAGTGCACTTTAGCACGATGGTGGTCAGTAGCATCCTTTCGCAGGAAATGTGTATTTGTGTATTTGGTTTAAGTCACCACAGACCTCCATGCTTCTGTGGCACATTCAGCCAGTGTGGCATTTACTAGCACACTGAAATATGTGCCAGTTTAATAGGTATATGATTCAAAAGGTGGCCACTGGCTGCAAAAGAATAACATGTGTTTACCAAGCTGCTGTTGATTCATTTTAGGCAAGACTGATTTTCCCCATTTGAAACATTTAAACCATTGCAGCTGGTGACTCATTTGACTGGCAGCATGTCCTGTAACACAGCTCCTGACTTACAAGGACAGACGCCCTTGAATGTGAAATGTGAAGCAGTTTTCACAAAGTCACCTAATTCTGTATCAGTTTGTTGGAAACACTGAGGAGGATGGATCACTTCTTACATTTGTCGTTGATGCCATTCATCTGGAAGAAGTGCTACAGTCTACCACCCAGTCACAGTTTTCCACTACACATTCAGTGACCACAGATCTCCCTCATTTTCAAACTTGAAAATGAACATAATTACCATTTATACAAAATCAGATGGCGATTTACTTTCTTTGCTTCTAAATGTTTAGATTTAGAGTTTATTTAGAGAAATAGTTACATTTAAGCTTGTAGTCACATACAAAATACAAGAAAACCAGTTGCAGTTCCAATGGCAGCCAGGTCTTTCTGCACCATGACAGTACCTCCGCCTTGCTTGACAGATGTAGTATGCGTTGGATCATAAGCAGTTCCTTCCCTTCTCCATACCATACTCTTCACTTTTCCTTTATTCTGGTTGATCTATCCATAAAATGCTACTTCAGAACTGTATAGGCATTTATTTAAAAAACAAATTGGGAAACCTCAGGTTCATCAGGACAACTGGTCAATTCCACAGAAGAAACTGGCATTTCTAACCATTAATATACTCAAAGTGTGTGTGTGTATGTGTGTGTGTGTGTGTGTGTGTGTGTGTGTGTGTATGTGAAAATCTGCTGAAATCAGAAGATTTATTTTGTAAGCATTGTGTGACCATGGCTACAGTTGTGGAAATTGTGGAAATTCAGAAGGTTCTAGGAAACATCTAACTGAGGTTATTTCAGCCAAAGGGCATTTCTTCAGTTATGTGAGTTTAGTTAGATTGCTTTCATAGGTATTGATCACATAGATCAGACGTCCAGATGTTTAAATATGTTAAAAAAAAAAGTTTTCATGAGGTGTCCTAATTTTTCGCGTGACTGTATGTAAATGATAGAAATATAAGACTTGCATACACATGAAAGATTTGTATATCGTGACTTACAAACCACAAGGCCAGAGAGTGCAGAAGGTTTTGCAACCGTGGAAAGTTTTGAGCGGAAACAGGTCTCCAAATCAAAGCCCCACCCTCTTAATGCAGGTATTTATATAACTATATATATATGTGTGTGTATCTATCAACGGTATATATCTCAAGTCCACTCTAATTTCCTCTTCACACACAGCCTCTCAAACCATTAGCAATGAAGATACCGGCCATACTGGTGGTCAGCTGCTTCCTTCTGTCCGCAGGTACAGGGTATTATATTTTACCAATATTCTTTCTTTATTTCTTTATTATTGGCTGCATATTTAACTGTTTTATGATCACTGAATATGATTACAGCTTATTCATCACTTATTTATTCAATGTGGAGGCGTAGTGAGAGACTGAAGTGTTTTTCCTTGCATATTCAGAATGTTATTTTACATACTCTTTAAAATTCTGCTTAATGGGTTCTTCAGATATGTGGACACATGTTGTTAATGGATCTACATTTCAACAGTTAGGGTTCCACTACCATTAAGAGTCAAAGAACCCACTTTTTTCCCATTTAACTTCTCATTTAACTGGTTTGCTTGTGTTCCTCTGAAGCTTTACAGGTTTCTGAAGCATTGAGGTGTTACATGTGTTTGGGGGCACCTTGTAACTATCTCAAAATTGCGGTATGTTCTCCTGGTTTACATTTATGCCAGACCATCATAGGTGAGTTACAAAACTTCACCTCACCATCTGAGACTATACGCACTTCACGATCTTTATTAATTCCTGCTAATTGCTAATACCATATTTACAACACGGCCTTCTGAGCGTCAGTGTTGACAAATCTTCAGCTGAACTCATTATCCCTCCTATCACCTGCTTCTTCCTGGTCAGGGCAGCAGGGTAATATCCTACCCGCTTTCTTGGAGCGTCCGCCAGAAATGCTTGATGAACCCTCTGGACCCAGTCCATCACAGGGTACCACACACAACCATTCACACTCACACACACACATAGCCAGAGGCAATTAAGCATAGAGATTGAACCCACAACCCACCAGGCTTCATCAGACTTCACCAGACTTCATATCACTGTTCTTTCTGTCTTGTCGTTCACTTTTTGACATTATTTGAAAGAACTCTCTCTCTCTCTCTCTCTCTCTCATTCTCTCTCTCTCTCTCTTTCTCTCCCCCCAATCTCTCAATCGCAAAGACTTGAAAATTGTAGCAAAAGGATGTGCAGCCCAGCATGAATGTGATGCGACAAATCGGCGTGAGTTGGTGATCTGCTGTCAGGGGGATCTGTGTAACGGAGCTGAGGGGGTTAAGCTGAGCCTTCTCATCATGCTGGGACCCCTGCTCTCCTCCATCCTCTTCCTCTGAACTGGAAGAGGCTCAGAGGCTCCATCATTTCTCTCCTACAGGAGCACCATAATAACCGTCCCTGTCTGGAGTCCGACAGCATCGTTTTTCTGTTCTTGTGTTTAATGCGTAGTTTCCCTCTCTGCTAATGTGTGTGTGTAGTGTGTGTGTCAATAAACAGTGTGGAGATTTAAGAGGAATGAGTGTCATGCTGTTTTATTGGCCAGTTGAGCTAAAGAAATGAGGAGGCATCACTCCAGGCTCATCATAAAATGTCTCTGCCTGACTGAGCTTAGTGTTTATTCAATTATTATTATTATTATTATTATTATTAATGCTTTCATTAACAATGAGCATAAGCCGGTCATTGAAAGACATTGTAAGACTGTTACTCAGAACTCTGAGGTAGCGGTGGTAGCTCCTCTGCTGCCTGTTGCTGCAGTGGTAGAGCTGGAAGTATGAAGCCACGCAGTCATAAGTGTGCAGTGAGAACAGCAGCGGGCTCAGGGCACAACTCTGGGGGGCTCCAGTGCTGGTGGTAAAGAGTGGGTGGCGACTTGCTTGTGTGCCTACTCACACTGCTTGTGGTTAGGTGTTTGTCAGAGTGAACAAACAGCATCTCAACATAGTTCCCCCTCCTAGTGTCCAGATGAGGCACTGTTGTGTGGAGCAGGTGGGTGATGGCATCATTTGTAGAGCAGTAGTGGATCTATAAATACATTGATACATTTGTCCCAGCCTGAGCCAGGTCGTCTTGTAAGGCCTCTTGACAAACCTTTGGGCTCCTAATGGTGTCTCTAGGAATATTCAAGGACTTGGATACCAGTTGCTGCTTTGGTGCAATGCAATGATCTCCTCCTTCTGCGTTTGTGACAGATCCAGTCCTTACATGACTAGCAGGTTGAGGTTCAGCAGTAGTATTTAGGGGGTTGCATGATCACAAAATAACAGCATTAAGCATATATCCTGCTCCTGGCTTGTTTATGATATGTTCCTCAGAATGTTCTGCTTAGTTTCATGTCAATTCTTCTTCCTGTTGTTACTGATGTGAGTCTTAAACAAGATGCAAGGGGAACCAGTTTCGAAGGCACAGATATCTGATAACATGCATGACAGATAACATGCTTTTCATCTGTGCATGCAGACCACAGGTCCAACAATGGATACACAGGAAAGTGGTTAGTTTTACCATTCAACCACATTCTCACACTTTTCTCACCAGCCCAGCAGCCCCACTGCAGCAATATTTTAGATTTTATTTTCTCTACACACACACACACACACACACACACACAAACACACAAACACACACACAGTGGTCTTACAAACTGCTACAATGGTTTAGATGGACACCTGTGCCACCTATGTGAAAACTTCATGTTCCTTCTCAAAGCAGGCAGACCACAGGCCCAATATATATATATATATATATATATATATATATATATATTAGTTTTTTTGTGATGAGCTCCTTTTTTATGATGAGCTCTCCCAGTGTTTTTACATGGTCTTACAAAGTGGGGAACCAGTTTAGATGGACACCTGTGATAGTTAATCTCCTGTTAACTTTATTTTAAATTGGCACCAGTTGTCCAGGTACTTAATTCCCTCTATGTAGGCTCTCTCATCTTTATCAGAGATCAGACCCACTACCACAGTGTCATCAGCAAACCTGACAAAAGTGGTAGAGCTGGAAGTAGGCACGTATTCTATATATCAGCTTTTATTTAATATATATCAGCATTCATTATATATATATATATATATATATATATATATAATGAATGCTGATTCATTCATTATTTATTTATTAGCGCTCATTCTAAAGGTGATGTATGGCACTTTTTGGACTTTTAAATTGGAAAATAATCTTGAGCATATGTATATGTAATGTCATCTTGTATTGTCTTCTATTGTAAAACAACTTTTCTATTGATTAAGTTTTTGAAAGTTTTTGAAAGTTTTTGTTCTTGCATGCTTGCCTCTGGAGTCTTCTGGTAGACATATTTCTAAGGGTTCTTCCTAGAACTGCAGTGGATGTGGAGGATCTTTGGAAAGTGGAAAAGGTTCATCTCATACTTAAGTAAAAGTGCAAGTAATCCAAACATTGGACATTTTTTACTCAAGCTTAAAAGCACAAACTTCTACATGTACAAGTAAAACATTTCTTTTACCCCTTGACAACCCAAGGCTTATTACACTGTGTATTGCTCACTATCTACAGGGACTTCTGTACAAACGGGTGGGGCTAAGTTTGTGGCCCACCATCGGCCCATAGGCTTTTTAAGGGATTAAAAAGTTTCTAGTTTATTTTTTACAATAGATTTATACAACCACTGAGTGTAAATAATGATTTATGCTGGAAATGCAGAATCAGCTGCATTATACAAATGACATTTTAATCCTTGTTTTTTAATAATTAGCATAAACTAATCATTCAAATATTACAGTCAGTGATTTCATGTTTTGTTTTCATCTCATTGAGGGTAAATGTGGTATGTGATGACTTTCTCAGCTCTGATATCCCGATCGTTTGATTAGTACTAATAGTCTGTTCCTGTCTTTTCACTTAGGCCTTAATTTTTTTTTTTTTTTTTTTTATTGTTTTATTACTGTCTTTTGGCCTTTTGGCATCTGAGGTAAATCAAATCAAATGAATTATTAAACAAGTAGGATATAGAATGATGTCTGAAATCAACCTTTCTTGAAATGTTGTAATGCAATTTACAGTCCATGTTATTGTTCTTCTAAATATTGTTTCTGTAGCCAGAGCTGAATAGAATTATGCTGCTGTGCCATTTTTGGTGTTAAAAAAACTTGAATAGCTCTTCCTTCATTTTGAGTTGCCCTTTAAAACCCTGTGCCTCATAAAAGCATTATAATAGTGTCTGTTCTGAAATATTACCTTTTTAACATTTTGTTTGCTGGTAATATTAAAATACCAGTATTTAAGTAAGTATTTAGTTACATTAGGAAAATACGTTACTGTAAGTTAGTCTAGTAAGATAAGTGTCATTTCAGTGTGTGTGTATGATGGACATTTGTGGGACATCCAAACCACAAGACTTGGGTTTTTTGTGAAGTTCTTGTGACTGTCGAACGAAAAGGGAACGGTCGAATCCAAAGCCACACCTCTTAGACCATGTATATATATACAAATCCACTCTCATCTACTCTTCACATTTTCGACTTCTCGGACCGTCAAGAATGAAGCCGCTGGTCACGCTGCTGCTCATCTGCTTCCTTCTGTCTGCAGGTACAGAGTCTGTATTTTACTAATCAACTTTACTGTATTATCACTGGATATTATGGAAGGCAGAAGTAGAAGGAGTAGCGGGAGTAGAAGATGTAGAGGATGTTGAAGGTGTAGCGGGAGTAGAAGATGTAGAGGATGTTGAGGGTGTAGCGGGAGTAGAAGGTGTAGCAGGCGTAGAAGGTGTAGCAAGAGTAGAAGGTGTAGCAAGAGTAGAAGATGTAGAGGATGTTGAAGGTGTAGCTGGAGTAGAAGGTGTAGCGAGAGTAGAAGGTGTTGTGGGAGTAAAAGATGTAGAGGATGTTGAAGGTGTAGCAGGACCAGAAGGTGTAGCAAGAGTAGAAGGTGTGGCAGGAAGTAAATTGGGGCAGGAGTAGAAGGTGTAGCAGGAGTAGAAGGTGTAGTGGGAGTAAAAGATGTAGAGGATGTTGAAGGTGTAGCAGGACCAGAAGGTGTAGCAAGAGTAGAAGGTGTGGCAGGAAGTAAATTGGGGCAGGAGTAGAAGGTGTAGCAGGAGTAGAAGGTGTAGCGGGAGTAGAAGGTGTAGCAGGAGTAGAAGGTGTAGAAAGAGTAGAAGGTATAGAAAGAGTAGAAGGTGTAGAAAGAGTAGAAGGTGTAGCAGGATTAGAAGGTGTAGCGGGAGTAGAAGGTATAGAAAGAGTAGAAGGTGTAGCAGGATTAGAAGGTGTAGCGGGAGTAGAAGGTATAGAAAGAGTAGAAGGTGTAGCAGGATTAGAAGGTGTAGCAGGATTAGAAGGTGCAGCGGGAGTAGAAGGTATAGAAAGAGTAGAAGGTGTAGCAGGATTAGAAGGTGTAGCGGGAGTAGAAGGTGTAGAAAGAGTAGAAGGTGTAGCAGGATTAGAAGGTGTAGCAGGATTAGAAGGTGTAGCGGGAGTAGAAGGTGTAGAAAGAGTAGAAGGTATAGAAAGAGTAGAAGGTGTAGCAGGATTAGAAGGTGTAGCAGGATTAGAAGGTGTAGCGGGAGTAGAAGGTGTAGAAAGAGTAGAAGGTATAGAAAGAGTAGAAGGTGTAGCAGGATTAGAAGGTGTAGCGGGAGTAGAAGGTATAGAAAGAGTAGAAGGTGTAGCAGGATTAGAAGGTGTAGCGGGAGTAGAAGGTGTAGAAAGAGTAGAAGGTGTAGCAGGATTAGAAGGTGTAGCGGGAGTAGAAGGTGTAGAAAGAGTAGAAGGTGTAGCAGGATTAGAAGGT